>NC_051223.1:3953199-4253199 GCF_015220715.1 Pygocentrus nattereri | reverse complement strand
TCTGCCTTCTATGCTGTAGACTGGGGTTCAATCTTTGCCTGGATAAGCACCCTACACTATACCAACAAGAGTCCTTGGGCAAGACTCTCAACACTATCTTCACCTACCTGTGTAAAATTGTCAAATCGTAAGTCGCTCTGGATAAGAGTGTCAGCCAAATGCTGAAAATGTAAATTATAAGTAGGTAATTCATTATGGTATCGAACTTTGGAGGTACAGGTATCGGTATTAGTGAGTACCTAAAAACATATACTTGTACTTTTGCTTGGTCCCAAAAAAATGGTATCCTAGTAAAATCGGATGCAAATGTTTGGTCACCTCTGGTCAAATTACATACTTTGTTGATTTTAAGTAAATAAACTCAACCTCTGCTGCACACAATTTTACAAATATTTATAAAATATGCCTGCTACAAAACATTTGCAAGCTGTGATATCTGCCAACAGGGGTGTTACTAGGTATTGACTTAGTAGGTTGTCCAACCCTAGGCCAGGAGTGCTCAGACTATCGCATAAAACTACATATGCATGTCCTTATATAACGTTAAAACAATGTGTTGGGGAAATGTAACATATATCAACTAAATTAAGATTCACTTGCAAAGTTCACAATGTGCTCCTCTTCTTGTTCACTGAATCTAGTCCTCAGTGGCTCCAGCTGTGGATAACAGGTTTTTATTGAATGGGGGAAAGGCCTGAAAAAGCCTATGGACACGCTCTATCTAGGTTATTATAGGGCTCAGTGATAAAAGCACTTACACGAGTATGGAGGAAAATGTCTAGAAACTAATACAGGATCTGCCCTGAAGCACAGAAGAGCTAAAGCTACTGAGGGCTGCCATAATAGAGAACAGCCGTGATGTCAACACATCTGCGGGAAAGTAAGGCAGGCTGGCTCTGATAAAGCGTTTTTCATGCTTTATTCAGCACCATTCATTGATATTTCCGACAGAAGTGAAGTGTTTCCTGCATCATCAAAAGCAAAAGTGAGAGATTGTAAAGATCGCTGAGCTGGAAAGAACCTGCGCAGTGTTTACTCTTCACCTGGCTGGTCCAGTCAGCATCACTGACAACACACACTTCTCCAAAATGATAACTTTACAGAAGAAGGAAAAAAAACTACTTCATTTTTAATGCACGTCAATGGAACCAGAGTTTTACAAAGTCATTTTAAATCATTTCTTTTGGTCCATTCATCATGAAATTTATACACAATGTAAAGGGCAAGAGGTATTTTCAAATTATGTCAAAAACTGAAAAATGGAGGTACAAGGTTTTCTTCCGAACAACAGCGATATATGAATTATTTCATTAAAGAGGAGCTCCACTGATTTGCCAAAAAGAATTTGGTCACTGGGATGTAAACAGAGTCAGTCGAAGTGGTTTGACGTGAAATAATGAATCGTAGAGAAACTCAAGGAATGAAATTTCTTTACAGTGGTGGTGAAAGGAACCAGGTGTTCTGATGTCTATAACACAGACATAGCCACTTTATTTCCCATCTAAAATGACCAGTGAACCCATATGTGACTTTTTATGCAATGGTGACAATGGCAAATAGTGATAAATCTGAAACAAAAGGGTTTCTTTGGGTGTTACTTTGCATTATAACACCCTCTCTGCCATAACTAATCTAAAAATTCATTTAGGCCGAAATTATTCCTCAAAAAAACCCCAAAACAATAATGTCTCGGGCATCAAGCAATGTATTTGTATCCATTTCAGGGCTGTTTCAGCCAGGACTGCTTTCTGAACAAGGCACAATGCAGACTGAATAGGCAGATGTATGTGTGTGTGTGTGTAGGTTTTTGTGAGATCATAAAAATGGGCTACTTTCATAGCCTCATTTCCACATATGGACTGTATGGATTGGGGAGTGAAATGTTAATATTTGGAAACATTAACAATATTTACACTGTATATGAAACACGTATCAAAACAACGTAACATTCATTGTGCAGGTAAAGAGCACTAGATGTTATTTTCAGGTGCCACAGCATTGTATGTGCACACACATTATATTCATGTATGCACATATTCACATGCACACACTCGCGCACCGCTGTCTGTCAGTCCGTGTTAAAATCTGTGTGTGTTAGATTTGACCTGAATATGTTCAGGTTGAGTGGAAATGTTTCTGCAAGCAGGCTCCACCTGCTTAAGGCCAGGGAGCATGCGGAACAAATAAAAGCCAAAAAAAATCAGCAGCCATCACCAACAGGACTGCAGACAGGTGTGCTACATTGTGCACACACACACACACACACACACACACACACACACACACACACACACACTGCATAAAATAATGCTGCTGGTAGATATTTCTAGATATTTGTCTTGATTTAATACCTGAAAGACAACAGTGTTACTTTTTTAATCGTATAAATATCGTCAGCTTGGTGTGACAGTTTGGCATATTCATTACTATTTAAAGCACACGTGTCAGCCTCCAGTACTGAGAGGCCAAAACACTGCAGACTTCACGAGGCCGCCTCATTAAACACACCTGTTTTAGCTCATCAGCTAATTAGCAAGGCCTTCATGAACTGAAATCAGTGTTAAATGGTAAATACTCATCTCTGCAGCACTTTGGCCTGGAAGGTCCCCAGTTTGACATGCCTGTTTTAAAGGGCCCATGTTCTACATTTTTATTTTTATTTTTCCCCTGTGGTCCACTTATAACATTTCTTTGGGTTTATGTATCAGCAAAAGCCCTATTTTGATGGGATTAGTTTTCAATGCATGTCAATTTACCGCAGGACATGTGTAATGTTTACGAACAATTGCCACCCATAAGAATTCTCACTAATGGTCTAATGTGCTGTTTTTGCATACTATTTAGTGTGCTAGTATGCAATGATGATAAGGCTGGTGAAAATCTCAGTTGTTTAGATTTTAGCTTTCATTTGTTATCACTATAGCAACAAATCCAATAAAATATCTCACTTAAATATAAAGCACTCAGATATATTGCTTAATATTTGACATTTTTTCAACCCATTATTAAGAAAAAAGGGTTTTATTTCTATTTCTGGATTGATCGTCTCTACTTAAAGTTGCCTACCAAAATAGTGGCAATCCATTGACATCATTGGACTCAGCCTACAGCAGTTTAGCCCTGCCAATTTACCCTGAAATTATAAGAAATATTTCAGCACAATGCAGGGCAGCCAATCATAACAGAAGTCTTGACATTACAGTAACAAATTGGCCTGGTCAGTTCAAAGGGATATAGAGAATTTGGAAAATGTTCATTTTTGAGGGGTATATAAATTCACAAACATTGCTAGTAGACTTCAGATGAGCAGTATACAATACACAAAAAATGAGGATATAGGCCCTATAACATAAAATTATTGCTTATAAAGTAAAAAGTATTGTGTCATATGCTTTACATTTTTATGTAGTAAATTATGCTTGCACGTGTCTTATTTGCTCAGTTTTGACCCTGAAGAAAGATTTTTTTTCTTTTTAAAAGGCAGTGCCTTGTGTAGCAGCTAAATGAACAACCAAATTAAGCTTCATCACAATATATTTATAACTTAATTCAACAACATTGGTTTCATTGTGTGAACACAGGAATAGCTGTGACAGGCCTGCTCAGAGAGAGGCCTCCTGTGTATTGGTCAAGCCATCCCACTTCTGATACCATTGTAATAACCCTCTCACCATTTAGACAGGAATTTCCTTTACTATCACAAAGTAGAAGGATATTCTGCTAGAAATCTACAGCCATCTAGAGAGCTGATCAGCTCATTGACTGAGTGAAGTAGTTCGTGTTCACTGATGCCATGAATGTATATAAGGCACTTTTTAAAAAAGACACTAAAATTCTAAAATATAGCAGCAATGTTGAAAAAGTATATGTTAAGAAACAGAGTGCATTGTTCTGTAAATATTAAAACATTTACAATCGTTGATTTTGAAAAAAGCTCCATAGGAACCCATGCATTTTTAACTCACTTGGCAGCGCCCTCTAGTGTCAGACAAATCTAGAAGACACTATATTGAGAGGCTTATTTGTCATGTTGACATATGCACAGACATGACCCAGCAGTATAGTAAGGCCACCTGAAATGCTGAAAGAGTCCAAGTGTGAAAATGCCCTATTAGACACATTGACCAGGTTTCTAAGAGTAAATGTGGAACAAAAACAAAACACAAGCAAATATGTCAAAGCTCATGATTATTCTCAGTCCTCTCTCTCTTCTGAAGGAACTTTCAGATGAGACGCAGGACCTGTCCTTTACTTTTCATGTCAGATGGGTTTCAGCAGAACTAAAGGAATGTCTCTGAGTCAAATCAGAGCAGCCGAAGTCTGTGAGAATATTAAAGGTCATCTGTTGCGTCTCTGTGTCTCTGATGAATGATCAAATGCTACGCTAATGCACTGCATAGTGGAATAGGAGAAGAATGGCAGATGAAAGAGCGTAGTTTCTTCTCAGACTTTGTGGGTGTGTAATGGCAGGGTTGACAGTGGAAGGTGAAATGTCACACACAACTGAGAGAGAGTCTTTTAATTAAGTGTGTTTTTCTAGCAACATTCACATTTTTTGACCACAAAAATCTAACAGGGGATTTTCATAAATTCTTTCAGTGTTTCACTCTTCAAAGTAGTGGTGGCAGTGACTATTAGAGCTTGGCCTTCGTTTTGAGCCATAAGATTAAGAGACCCTTATTGGTCCCACAAAAGGGAATTTTCTCCTTGGCATTTAACAACTCCATGTAGTAACACACCACACACACACTAGTGAATGCACACACACTAAAGAGCAGTGAGCACATTTGAGCCCGGAATGGTGGGCAGCTCTATCCGCAGTGCGCAGAGAGCAGTTGGGGGTCAGGTGCCCTGCCCAAGGGCACTTCAGTCAAGTACTGTCAGCTCGGGGAATCGAACCGACAACCTTCCGGTCACAGGGCTGATTCCTTAACCTCCAGCCCATGACTGCCCCCAAAAGGGTCATAAGTGTCAAAACAAAACAAAAAAAACCCACCTTTTTGGTAATGCTACTTTCTGCTAGCGACCTATGGACTTTTCAATACTATGTTAGCACTAAGACACAGGAACATTTTTTGGATGTTCTACACTAAACACAGACCTTTCAAGCTTGTAAACGACATTCCATGTGCTTTAATCGGAGTGTTGAGCCGTCTTCTCTGGATTTTTTCAGATCTGAAGCAAAAGTAAAGCTTGAAATTCCTCCCTTATTCTCAGAGACGAAAGCCTTAAGTACTGTTCATCTGATGGGGGCAGTCTTGATGATCGACCAGGTTTTGCCCTATGTTGGGTTCTTTGTTAGTTGTCCCATTTTTTCTACACCTTTGGAACATTTTTTTGAACTACAGCTTTGAAAAACAATTTTACCTCCTTGTGCACGTGGATTATTTTACATCTAATCTCAGAAATATCTCTGGGTTGTTTTGACTGGAAATGAAGAAATATAAGGGTGCTATCTGATTTCTTCCTTACGTCTCCTTTATCTCCGTTTTCATGACAACCTTTTATTGGGAAATCCTTCATTTGATCAAATCTGCAGTCTATTTGAAGGGACATGAAAAACATACATTCTTCATAGGACAAAATTCAGATATGACCTACTGTTTAAGAAAATGGACAGCTTTTGTTTGTGCTTCTGCTCCCTTTCATTTACACTATTGTACCTCAATTGTTTGGGCTTGAATTGAATCATAACAGGTTTTAATTGGAGTCTTTTCTTTTTCTCTTTTCTATTCTTTCTTTTTCGATTTAAAAGTGTAGTATTCCCCTGTGGTGGCTCAGATGCAGTGTGCTGATGGTTTGAAACAGTGATGAGAGGAGAGTGAGGGAGGGATGAAAATGAGGAGAGGTTTATTGTGTGGAAACAATAGCAGTAACAGGGGACAGAGCCAAAGAAAATACAACACAACCAGTGCTGTGTTCAAGGCCAATTTTAGAGTGGGGGACCAAGTAGGGCATAGAATCAGATGAGCTGGAGCAGAGGCAAATTGCTCACATGGGTGCTGTAGTACTCGAGTCTGATCTTTGTCTCAGAGTTGTTTAGTCTCAGTCTTGCCTCAGTCTGCACATCATTTAGACTTTGTCTCTACATTGTTTAGTCTAAGTCTTCCCATTGTTTAGACTTAGTCTCTACATTGTTTAGTCTCAGTCTCATCTCAATCTCTACATCATTTTGACTCTGTCTCTAGATTGTTTAGTCTCTGTCTTCCCATTGTTTAGACTTAATCTCTACATCATTTAGTCTCAGTCTTGTCTCAATCTCTACATCATTTAGTCTCAGTCTTGCCTCAGTCTGCACATCATTTAGACTCTGTCTCTACATTGTTTAGTCTAAGTCTTCCCATTGTTTAGACTTAGTCTCTACATTGTTTAGTCTCAGTCTCATCTCAATCTCTACATCATTTTGACTCTGTCTCTAGATTGTTTAGTCTCTGTCTTCCCATTGTTTAGACTTAATCTCTACATCATTTAGTCTCAGTCTTGTCTCAATCTCTACATCATTTAGTCTCAGTCTTGTCTCAATCTCTACATCATTTAGACTCTGTCTCTACATTGTTTAGTCTCAGTCTTGTCTCACTCTCAACATTGTTTAAACTCAGCCTTGTTTCGATCGCCACATCATGTTAACTTTGTCTTGTCTTGATATTGATGTTATTTAAACTCTGTCTTTTCTCAATCTTCACGTTGTGTAGTCTTGGTCATGTTTCAGCCTCCAAATTGTTTAGAATCAGTCTTGTCTAAATCTCAACACTGTTTAGACTCAATCTTGTCTCAATCTCCACATCATACAGACTTGGTCTTATCTTGATTTTCACATCATTTAAACTCAGTCTTGATCTTGACATTATTTAAACTTGGTCTTGACTCAATCTCAGCGTGGTTTAAACTCAGTCTTGTCTCAATCTCCACATCATTTAGACTCTGCCTTATCTTGATCTTGGCATTATTTAGTCACCATCTTGTCTCAGTCTCCACATCATTTAGACTCTATCTCTACGTTGTTTAGTCTCAGTCTTCACATTGTTTAGACTTAGTCTCTACACCAACTTAACACTGTTAAGTCTTGTCTTAGTCTCTATACCATTTACTCAGTCTCTGCATCATTTTGTCTTGGTCTTGTCTCGATCTCACCATTTTTTAGACTCAGTCTTGTCTTGTTCTCAATATCACTTAGACTTGGTCTTGTCTTGATCTCGCCATTTTTTAGACTCAGTCTTGACTCGATCTTGACATTATTTAGACTCTGTCTTATTTCAATCTCAACATTGTTTAAACTCAGTCTTGTCTCGATCACCACACTGTGTAGACTTTGTCTTGTCTCGATCTCAAGTTTACATGCACTCAATAATTTGATAACTGCAGAAAATCCGATTTTGTCAGTAATCCAGCGAATGTTTACATGCTCTTGAGTAATGAGATCATAGGGAACTTTGGGTCTACATGAATCAAACGGTAATTGGATTTCTGCTTTTTAACCAGCCAATAAACTCACAGAAGAAGATGTGACATAAATGTATTGTAAAACTCAAGCTTGATGCCATTGCGCCACAGTTTTTTGAAGTGGGCGAGGGCTGAGGAGAATGCATGAGGTCTGAATCTGGAGAACACAGAGGTGAGTCCAACATGGCAGTGTCCTGCTGCTAGACAGTAAGATGTTTGCTGTGGCCTGAAATTGTGGCCCTCCTCCGAGTCCGTGGATATTTAACTTTGATTCTGGGTTGTCTTATACACACCGCTACAGTGGAAGGTCTTGAAAACTTTATCGATCGATACTTTTACCACGAGATGGAAGTAGGCACGAGAGTGATGGCGGGAGGAGGAGGACAAGGACGCTGGTGCAAACCATGAGAGGCACCAGAGCAAGGAGCGAGTCCTGAGCTCCACTGGCCCGCCCCCTGTTCTGCAGCGAGGCTGCTACATTCGACCCAGACGGCTGAGCTGCCAGCTTGGAGCGGTAACGGAGAGGCGGAGCGTAGAGCTCTCGTTACCTCTCGGCTCCGGTGCCTTTAAAAGAGCTGAGAGGGAACAGAGGGAAAGAGGGATGAGCAGCAGCAGAGACTGAAAGAGTGGAAAAGCTCTGTGAACAGACTGGAAAGGTTAGTTAGCGTAAGCCACTGAAAAGTGCGCAGCTTAGCATTGGTTGTGTTTGGTTTGTCTTGTTTGGTTTGTTTTGTATGAATTAAAGTGATGGCTGCTGCAACCCTAAACCCTGCCTCCAGCATCCTCCTTGAGCCCGGGGGTAGCACATGCCATGCTACAGCCAGGCTTATCACTCTATATATAATTTTAAAAAATGTGGTACTTCCATCTTAATCAGGAGGAACATACCATTCATATGTAACTCTATACTTACTGACCCAGAGGGCCGTTACATTATTATTAATGGCACTGCCGGGAAAGATACCTTCACTTTAGTAAATATTTATGGACCAAACACAGATTCAAATGCTTTCTTTCATCCACCCTTCTCAGACGAATATACATTCTCTGACTTATTTTTTTATAATTGGTGGTGACTTGAATACAGTTCTGAACCCACGCATAGATCGTTAGTCTTCAGCACAATGTAACAAATAATCATTCAACAACTTTGCTTGAACACTACATGTCAGATTATGGACTGGTGGATGTCAGATTACAGAACCCCAGTAGTAAATAATGTTCATGTTACTCCCCTCACCACAAGTCATACTCCCACATAGACGACTTTCTGTCTGACAATTCTCTCGCACAAAATTCATTTAGATATTAATGGTATTATTACACCCAATTAGTATCACTTTTCTAGCATAGTATCAATCCCTCCCACCACCCAGATGGCACTTCTTTACTCAATGATAAAGAATTTCTAGATTATTTTAACCAGGAATGGGCAGTCTTTATTGAAACTAGTGCACCCTGACATTACAGCTTGCACACTTTGGGAACCAGCGAAAGTTGTGATGAGAGCAAAAATTATTTCATACTGTTCTAAAAAGTAGAAGGAAGACCTAAAAGAACAAAAGCGGCAGGATGAAGTGAAGAGATTTGACCCTCTGGCTTCTCAGACACCTACTGATCCAATTATTAAATGTCACTATTGGCCCCTCCCAGTCCTGTCCATGTGTTCGTGTTGTGTTTTGGTTTAACCCGTGTGTTCTTTGTTTTGGTTTTGTAGTCCAGCCCCCTTGTTTAGTGATTCCACCCCAATTGTTCCCACCTGGTGTCTTGTGATCCCTTGTTGGCCCTGTTATATTTAAGCCCTGTGTTTGCCCTTTGTCTTGACTGGTCTTTGTTTGTCTGAACTCTCTGAATTGGTGGATGTATTGTATTCTCGTGGTGTTAGGTGTTGGATTCAGTGTTCATTTTGTCATGTCTGTCCCTCCTGCTCTCCGTGTTGGATATTTGAACCTGGACTGTCTAGACTATGACCCTGGATTTGCCCTTAATAAATGTCGCTTACCTCAGCACAGGCGTCCGCCTCCTTGCTCCTCACCGTTACATTAAAGAACTAATGAAAACTTAATAATATACTACAAAAGAAGACCGAACAGGCTGTGCTTAAACTTCAACATCAATTTGAATTTGGAAATAAAATTGGAAATTTTTAGCAAATCCATTAAAACAGGAAACCGAGAAATCAGTAATAACGGCAATCTCAGATCCCTCTGGTAGGATCATTCAAGTCCCCCTAGCTATCAATGATGTATTTAGGTCTATTTACTCTGATGTCTATACTTCTGATAAGAAAGCCTCAACGGAAGAAATTGAAGCATTCCTGAGCAGCGTCTCCCTGCCTAAACTACCTACACCTGTATCAGAATCAATAGACAGACCTCTTTCCTCTGAAGAAATCACCACAGCCCTCTTTTTAATGCCTAATCATAAATCTCCAGGGCCTGATGGCTACCCAGCAGAATTTTACAAACTGTTATGGCCTCTTATTTCACCACTCTTTTTAAAAGTAATCTCACAAATGTTCGAAAATACATCCATACCCTATTATATGAATACTGCTCTTATCACACTTTTATTAAAACCAAATAAAAAATCTACAGATTGCTTCAGCTACCGTCCCATTTCATTGATCAACTCAGACATAAAAATCATAAGAAAAGCTTTATCAATCAGACTAGAATCAGTCATACCCACTCTCATTAGCACAGATCAAACTGGGTTCATCGAAGGCAGACAGTCTTCAGAGAACACACGTAGGTTATTCAATCTAATTCATATGTATAACAGTGAAAAATCTCCATAGATATCACCATGTATAATAGCATAGGGTACAGTGGTCCTTTCTCTTTGCTTCTCTTGAACACTTTGGATTTGGCCCATACTTTATCAACTGGATACCAACATTATACAGAACACCTTCGGCCTCTGTCTCAAAAACAGACATATATCCAGACCCTTTCAGCTACAAAGAGAAAGTGCACAAGGATGTGCTTTATCACCTTTATTGTTTTGTCTTTTTATTGAACCCCTGGCTGACTCTATCAGACAGTACGATAAAATCTCAGGTATACAGTCAAAGTCATACTACCCTAAAATCAGTCTGTATGCAGACGATGTTTTGCTGTATATTACTAGCCCTTCACTGTCCCTTCCATCAGTTCATGATCTGATAAACAAGTGTAACTGGGTGTCTGGCTGTTCCATTAATCAGTCCAAATCAGAGTTAATAAACTACACCATTAGGAATAAACTACACCATTAACACTAATAGGCCGAATCAGTGGTTAAAATTAATATCCTCCCTAAAACCAGTTATCTGTTCTCTATGACCCCTGTTACCCCACCGTCAGGCTGGTTCTCCTCTCTTGACAGCACCAAAAGCCTCGAATCAAGTTAGCTACCCTCCAGAAGCCTAAACATCTTGGAGGACTCCAAATTTCTACTACTACTTTCTATCACATCAATTGCTCAAACCAACCCTGGCAAGACTTTGAGGAAAGTTTCATTCAAGAACTGGATATTAACAGCATTCATAGACAAAGCTACAATATAAATATATATATATATATATATATATATATAGTACAGTAAGTACCACCCTGAATGCATGGTGGAATTCAAACAAAATTCTTAACTACAGCCACTCTCCCTCCAGTCAAACTCCTCTGAGGAATATGAAATAAAACAAAAACATTGCGCCACTTTACCTGAAAATATAAACATACATCATCTAGAACATGAATATTTAAATCCTTCATTGTGTCGAGAAGGTATTTGGCTCCAGCATCGCTCCAAAAGTATTTCGCTTGCTTCTTTTCCAGTACAGCTGTCTGATCCTAAAATCCAGCTCTCTTTATCAGATTTCCCAATTGGATTTCTAGATTGGAGTATCATGTTTATATGACCATTTGACTAATCAGAAAACTGCAGAAATCTGATTATCACAGGATTATTGAGCGTATGGAAATGCATTGTTTAGTCTGGGTCTTGTGTCAGTCTCCACATTATGTAGACGTCTTGATCTGGACACCATTTAGACTCTGCCTTGCCTCTGTCTTAACATTGTCTCGACTTTAACAATGTTTAGTCTTGGTCTTCTCTTAGCCTTGACTCTATCTTGTTTGAGACATTATTTTATGATTGTTTTGATCAGATTTTGGCCAAAAATCTTTTTTTCCATTCATGTTAGAGAAGTACATGCAAGGAATGCTGAGGCAAAATATTACTATTAATGCTGTTTACATCTGAGCCATTGAGTGGAAATCCCCTTTCAGGATGATGTAAGGTAAAGTTAAGCTTCTAAACTTTGAGCTCTATAAATGTCCTACTTTTTATGCACAAGATTCAACCATTTATTCATTGATTTAAAAAAATACATAGATGAAAAGGCCATTTAAAACAATATACAGTATATTTCAGTGTCAAAATACAACAGAAATAGGTATTTTAGGAAGAAAATCTCAAAGTTCCTTCAGTAAAACTTGTCCATTTCCATCCCTTGTTATAAATTACAGTCATGCAATTTGAATCTAAGCACATGCAGAGAAGTGAAATGAGGAACTGGTAGTACAATCAAGCCAATTTCTCTTATAAATATAAGCATCAGCAAAAAACACCCAACTCTGTGCAGGACTGACAACCTAATAACCTTCCAACTAGCAGCTTCAGCAGGGGGCACCTGTGGAGGCCTATCAAATTTCTATGGGGACCTGTGCCTGGGCTCCCTGAGACATGCCACTGAGCACAACTCTACTTCTGCTTCCTGCCATATATTTGTGTGTGTGTGTGTGTGTGTGTGTGTGTGTGTGTGTCACACAGGGCTTTAGAAGATTGCTTTGGTCCCCCTATAGTGCTCCTGAATGGGGATTCAATTGTCAAGCATGCAAGCAGCAAAATAAGGATTAGAAACTGATTTCCAAAGAGAATAGCACGCTGCCTTGCAAAGAACTTTAAGATGAGGTTGTGAAGAAGGGTCACCAGGGGTGAAGAAGGGTCATCCGGGGCAACAAGAATATTTTACAGTGCACATATTGCAAAATACTCTCATTTTTTTTAAAGAAAACAAGATTACAATTTATCTGCGACATAAGATTGATATCATCATGTCAAGGAAAGTGTCATATGATTCCGTTCTGTAGTATAACAGTGTCGTTTTACCATTACTGGTAACTGTCATGATGTAATAGCGCTGTAAAAGGAGATCCATTAAACGATAAACTCCACTGTGTCGTCTCTTCTGCGTCTTTATAGCAAATGAGTTTAAATCCACGGTGTACAAATATTTCCAAAAGACATACAACTAGCTTTAGTTTATGTCCTTCCAAACTACGAATATGCCAAATTCTGTACGCTATTCATACTTTCTCTCTCTCTTTTTTATTTTTACAATAGTCCAATTGACATAAAAACATAACAAAAACAGGCATATCTTCATAACAGAAGATTGTACATCATTGTACTAACGTCACATATTACTTTTCTTTTAAACCATTCACATATTCTACTCATATAAGCATGAGTACTGCTGCAGATCTAAATTACTGCTACAACAACTAAATGAAATTACTGTGTTTTAACCATTTTAGTTTTGACATTCATAAGAATGTAGGCTACTACTTTTCAGTCAACTATATTAGACATTTAGAAGCACATATCATTGCTCTAGGAACACATTTTTTCAGTTTTTGACATCTTTTAAAAATGTCTGTGGCCCTTTACATTGTGCCAAAATTTCATGATGAATGGACCCAATGAAATGGCCCAAAATTAAAGGCGGACTCTTTTGACTTACATTGAAAGTACAGTAGATTTTTACCTTCCCCTGTAAAGTTACCATTATGAAGATACAAGGTTTTGTTCCGACAACAGTGAGATGTGTGATTGTAATGTTATTATATTATATATTATATATATTATAAACCAATCATATTTGACATTCACTCACATTTTTAACCAGATGTGGCAAGAACGGCAACGTTTTGTCTTTTACAGTCACGATGGGCCCCTCCCAGTCTGGTCCATGTGTATTTGTTTTGGTTTTTAGTCCAGCCCCCTCGTTTCAAGACTACCCCTGATTGTCTCCACCTGTGTTTCCACCTGTCCCTCGTTTACCCTTATGTATTTAAAGCCTGTGTTTCCCCCTGTCTGGTTACTGGTCTTTGTCTGAATTGTTATCTGCTGTGGTGTTTGAATCTCTGTCTGTGTTCTTGGTGTTATTTGCTGTGTTGGTTGTACTGGTGGTGTTTGTTTGATTCTGATTTCTGTCATGTCTGGTCCCCGATCTATCCGTGTTGGCTCACTGACCCTGGACTGTTTGGACTATGACCCTGGATTTGCCCATAATAAATCTCGCTTATCTCAGCACGTGCATCCGCCTCCTCGCTCCCCATTACATTTGCTAACCAGGGAGGGTTTATGTGAGGCCAGAGACAGTATCTGTAGGTAAGTTAGTAGGTAAATCTGTTATTTGGAGAGATGGTTTAATTGTAGACTTACCTACTGATGTTTTCAAACGCTTGTACAATGAATGCTACAATGTGTTGACTTCAATTCAATAAGTATGGTACTTATTGTCACTGTCCAAGACAAAAGCTAGTATCTTGAAAATGGCAACTTTTCAGGAAAAGGCAAAAACATTGTTAATTTCTAATGTAAGCTCATTTAAAGAAATTTGAATTCAAGCCATTTTTAAGCATTATGTTGGTCCATTCACCATGAATTTTTAAAACAATGTAGAGGGCAGTGTAGAAAAGGGTAATGTAGAAAAATAAAAAATATGGAGATAGATGACTTCTGAATTCATTCTGCCACTGTCCCCATGAGTTATATCTTCAAAAAAGATCAGTGAGCCTGTTCCAGAAGCAGCCATGCAAGCCGAAGCCATGAAACTACCTCCACCATGCTTGACTGTTGAGCTTGTATGCTTTTCTTCACATTTTAGTCTTTCCATCACTTTGGTGAAGGTTAATCTCGATCTCGCCAGTCCGTATGTGATAAAGTGCGTGCCTCAACCCGGCATATGCTGTGGTAGGGGACACACTTTATGGGTAGCGTCGGGCAAATGGTCCAAGTAACTGGAATGAGCGCTGCTGGGACAAGAGGTTCTTCATCCCGCCACCTTTATTTACACACCAACACTCATAGATATACACATCTTTACACACACACACATTCAAACGAAAACAAAACAGAAATAGTCTCTGTAACTACGGAATTGACCAATGACTGCAAAGTCATATAAGTCTATCTGCTCAACTGAAAGAAGGGAGTCTCTCTTTACCCCAGTAATGCTGCTTATATAAGGTGTGTTCCTCTCCCTAGAATAAACCATTACTGGCCTGGGTAAAAACAAATACTTCATACATTTAATTATACAATCACCGGCCACTTTTTTAGGTACACCTGTTAAATTGCTTGTTAATACAAATAGCTAATCAGCCAATCACACGGCCGCAGCTCAATGCATTTAGGCCTGTAGAGGTGGTCAAGACAACTTGCTGAAGTGCAGACCGAGCATCAGAACGGGGAAGAAAGGGGATTTAAGGGACTCAGAACGTGGCGTGGTTGTTGGTGCCAGACGGGCTGGTCTGAGTATTTCAGAAACTGCTGATCTACTGGGATTTTCACGCACAACCATCTCTAGGGTTTACAGAGAACGGTCAGAAAAAGAGGAAACATCCAGTGAGCGGTCAGTTGTGTGGACGAAAATGCCTTGTTGATGTGGGAGGTCAGAGGAGAATGGGCAGACTGGTTCCAGATGATAGAAAGGCAACAGGAACTCAAATAACCAACCAGAATCTCTGAGGAACGTTTCCAACACCTTGTTGAAAGTATGCCATGAAGAATTAAGGCAGTTCTGAAGGCAAAAGGGGGTCCAACATTTACAAGCCAATAAAGTATAATAAAGTACCTAATAAAGTGGCCGGTGAGTGTATTTACAGACAACAGTAAATGTATTCGCCATTCTTCATTTCTCATTAGATTTACTTCAGGTCATGTACATATGTATTTATGATTCAAATGTACACGTCAACGGAATTTTCTCTCTCTCATCCAGCTTCTGTTCTTCCCTGCTCCTCTACAGAGGATGGACTCACCCAGGTAAGTAAAACTCAGGTGAACCCATTCAGTTCTCTTGATCAGTCCTCAGGGAAGTACAGGTAAGTATATATAACCAGTCTTTATGTTAAGACTGGGTACCTTTACATCATCACACCGTAACACTCCAGAACTTATAATAATCATCTCGGTCACATGAATATGGTGGAAGGTGTTACATCAGAACCTGGGATGAAGCTTGAATGACTTCAACAGGTTCACACAGGCCCAACACAGAGCAGAGACATCTACCGTCCTTTCCTTTGTCTTCCTTTGTCCTCTTTGTCCTTTCTTCTTCTTTCAGCTTGCTTTATCATGCAGGTAGCAGTGCAGCACCTGTCTAAATGCTGTTTTCGAGCTCATTGGCTGAATATTGACCGGTGTAGCCAGTTCATACAAAACATTGCTGTGTGACTTCACTATACTGTACATTATCAGACACTCACGTATCATGTATATAAATTAATAATATATTTTAATATTTATGGCAAATGACACTTTCCTCATTTTATCACTGTTCCACAAGCTCTGTAATGTTTATCCTGTTGCAATCTAAGCTAAGCTGTAATACCCAAATGTTGTTATTTTCTGCCTTTCTGATTGGAAGTGGAAAACTGTACACACACACACACACACACACACACACACACACACTTCTAAGGCACTTATCCTTCTGGGTCAAAGGGGGTATCTGGAGCCTATCCAAACTGACATTGGGTCATTGGGTGGAAGGCAAGATGCACCCTGTCCAGGGTGTCCCTGTCCAGGGCAGACAGACAGGCATTTACATTCACACACACACACTCATGCCTAGTTGCAATTTAGCATGTCCACTTAGCCTGACTGCATGTCTTTGGACTGTGGGAGGAAACCCACGCAGACACAGGGAGAACATGCAGAGTCCACAGAGAAAGGACCCTGGTCACCCAGTCAGGGAATCGAACCCAGACCCTCTCTGCAGCAATGTGTGTTTGAGAAAGAAATGCCTGTAAATGTGTCCAGAGGTCTGCTATGCTGGCACAGCTAAAAAACAGCTGAGCTTCAGTTGTGCCAGTGTGCAAATAACAGTGTGTAACTTCTTGAGGTAGTCAAACCTAAAACCCCAATTTAATTATACATTTCATTTGGCAATTTAGAAGCTTTTTCTTTCTCACCCTTTTAGCCAACAACACAAAGTCAGGCAGCTGAGTGACGCGTATCTGAAAAGCATACACCTGAGGAAAGGTAGCCTAGCTGGATTGAAAACAAAGCAAAACAAAAAAACGGAAAGATTCCAGTATTTAAGCAGACGGAGCCAGTGAGAGCTTAGTAATTTCATCTGAAAGTGTTTTGGAATTAGTGTGCAGGTCTTTGCTTCCACAATGAAGTAAACACAGGCCTATGAGGGGTGAGAGAGCAAGATCATTATGAATGATCTGCTTCTTTGTGCAATTCCCATGGAGAAATCCAGCAATAATCAGAGATCGTCTTGGTCGTGCACTGTTGACGTGGCCATTTCCGTCAATGCTCAGTAACAAATAGAACAGGTTTATTTTTCTACACAATAAGCATCCTGGTATAATTGTTTGCTAATTACTTGCGGCCAAACCAACAAAGAAACCCAATGACACTACTGACTAATGACGCTGCTGCCCGCATGCTGGCATCCTTTTATTCTGTCTTCTAATTCTAATAGCTTGTTCATTATTATTATTACGTGCCATTAGGCCAATTCTGACTCCTAGAGACCACATGAACAGCATTTCTCCACAATGCCCTGTCTTCTATTCGGGCACTTCAGGCTTCTTAATAGCTTATTGATGACTTCTCTAATCGTGTCCATCCATTTTGTCGCTGGCTTTCCTCTTCCTCTTTTATCTTTAACTGCTCCAAGCAGAATTGTTTTTCCCAGTGAACTGATTTTTCTCACAATAGGTGTTGAAAATAAAAAAAAAACAAATAAATAACTCATTTGAAGAGGCACCATTTCTATATCTTCACCTTCAGGAGTAAAGTTTAGGGTCTTTTTCATTGTCTTAGGCCCAATCACATTTGTCACATGTTTATATCATGTCTGACCCACAATCTATCCGTATTGGCTCAATGACCCTGGACTGTGATGACCCTGATTTTGGATTTGCCCTCAATAAAAGTGGCTTACCTCCGCACATGCGTCCACTACCTCGCTCCTCGTTACAGGTTATTGTAAATTCTCACATCTGTGGGTTTCTTTGGTGGCTGGCCATTGGGCCTTAGTCTTTGTATACTTCATATTGAGCTGAAGTCCCATCTTTTCACTCTTCTTTATATTCTTAGACCTGCACGTCTTCTACCCTGTCCACTATGAATCAAAGGTTATTGATGATTCTCCAGTCTTGAATCCTGGTCATTTTCTTGGTCATTTTCTTCCAGTTCTGCGTCTCTTATTTCATGCTGAGCCTAAAGGTTGAGCAAGTATGGTGATATTTGGGTAGATGTGTGACTCTGTTTGTCCACTTTTTCTCATGATTTTGGCTTTTTCACCGGTGTAGAGCAGTGCTTCCCAGTTCTGGTCCTACAGGCCCACTGCCCTGCATATTTTAGTGCTTTTCATGCTTTAACACACCAACCTAAACTCAATAATGGTCTGTTAATGGACTGATTAGTTGGATCAGGTGTGTTGGGAGCAGGGAAAACTCTAAAACATGCAGGGCGGTGGGTCTCCAGGACCAGGGTTAAGAAACAGTGGTGTAGACGTTACTCATTAAAACAATGAGATGCTGTGGTGAAAACATTCCATAACTCTACATGATTGACAGAATTGACTTTTACTGTAGTCAATAAGACACATTCTGAAATTCCTTGCCTTTTTAATTATACAGAGTATATCAGTAGTGATTTCATCTTGTTAATAAAATATCTGTATTGGCAGAATATTAGCCTTTTATGAATGTGCCAGGAACAATGTAATACAATAATTGTTGTGCAGTAACAACATAATAACTATAATAACAATATACATTACAATATAAATAACTTTTACTCCCTGTTTTTTTTTTCAATTTGTCTCAAGTTTTCTCTTCCATCTTTATGTCTACTCTTGTCTGATATTTATGTAGTTTGGCTGATGAAATTTCTCATTATTAAGGCTTACAGATTTGTCATATTGGCAGAAATCCCACCAATAAAGCAACTACATTCAAGGTAATGGTGTTTTGAATAACTGGCAAACAATATTTGAATGAATGGCCTTTTATAATATAAGAACAGCTGCTCTGTAAAGATTCACATGTGTGTTTTGTATTTTGACAGGTTTTTAATTAATAAAGAATAACAGTTATTAATACATGAATATGTTACAGGCCTTCAATTGAAGCCTGGTTTGCATTTGCGCATTTAAGATGCAGAGAAGTAATGCTAAATTTAAAAACCCAAGGTCCAGTTCCATTTCTTATTTTTGCCCCTACCTCTTGTTTTTGATTGTCACATTGCCCCTTGGAACTGAGTAACAAGGGTAGTGGTTGAAGTCTTCCCCTACAAAATGGGGCCCTCAAATAAAGAAGAGCATCACTTCATTAACAGCTACTAGCGCTGCTCTGTAGGCGACCCTGCCAGCCTGCCGTGACAGCAGAGGAGGGTAAAGTTCAGCCACATTGCTGTTGGGCTTTAGTTACATTTAGGGAATCGTATGCCTTCAAAGATGGGGGTAATTATTTATTATCACCCACCACTAATTCCTCAGCGATATGAAGCTGAAGTCAGATATTCACCAGCTTCTTGTTTGGATTTTCAAGTTCCACCTTAAATGGTGCAGCAGTTCTGATGTCTGAGGCACCAAAGTATAGCTGCTGCAACGTTTAAGGTGGAACGGTAAAGTTAGCTAGCTAGCTACCGAATTATTAGCATACTACTAGCGATTTTTTATGTTGGTTATGAAGAAAACGATCATAATACATTGGAATGACATTAAACTAAGATAACACAGTGGCTATTGTAATTTTTTTAAAAGAGAAAATTCTCACTTTTGTGGGTTTCTTTGGTCGCTCGTGCAGCCGTCTTGCCGGTTTTTCTTTTCGTTTTATGACACTGTTTGGAGTGCGTCTCTGAAAAACCTCCGTTTAGAGGGCCATGTAGCCCAACACTTTGCCCTACCCCTCTATCTCAACCAAAATTGGGACACCCTACCCCTAGACGTGAACACGCAAAACAGAGGGCTAAGGGCTAAGGGCTAAGTGGTAGGGGCGAAGGGTGAAATGGGCTTGGGCCTAAATGTTCATATCAATCAGGCCTTAGTACTGCCACAATGTCCATCTACTTCTCTTTTCTTCTCTTGCTGTTCTCTTCACCTGTTTGGTACACCTTTTCTCTCTTTTCTCTCCATCTGGTCATTTTTTCTTTGTCCTTTGTCCACCAGCCAGGTGTGGTGCCCGACTTTATTCCTTACACTTTCTCTCCAAGGTCACTTTGCACTGAGTTTTGCTGTACTGTTAAGTGCCTCATATTTCTCTCAACCCCCCCCCCCCCAAACGCTTCATCCTATAACTGCCGTATGGATGTCACCATCGTGGTTATTTATGGTGTTGCGGCAGCTCTTAGCCAGTGAGCACGAATCAGAGGCAGGAGAGCTGCTGCCAAAACACTGAGAGATAATTTCCCCTAATTACAGACGATGGAGTGGCTGGAATTCACCAGTTCTTTTTCTCCTGTCAGGATAATCACAAGCTCAGGTGTGTTTGCCTTTTGTTGATGTGGCACTCGTCCATGCAGAACTGTTCTAACTCGGTGAGATTTGTGGGCTTTTTATGGCTATAAATTGCACATCCGCCTGTATATTCACAAGGTCGTCTGAAAATGTGAAAGTTCTTCACGCTGAAGTATTACTCTATGGACTTATAGGGGGGTTTGCATCGTTG
The DNA here is from genome assembly GCF_015220715.1 of Pygocentrus nattereri. Lineage (NCBI taxonomy): Eukaryota > Metazoa > Chordata > Actinopteri > Characiformes > Serrasalmidae > Pygocentrus > Pygocentrus nattereri. The sequence goes on along the minus strand of NC_051223.1, from coordinate 4,232,794 downwards.
TCCTTGTGCATGACCCTGCTCTGCTTTTTTATTCAGCTTACAAACAGATGACCTTACATGCTCCTGTAAAACTCTTTCAGACCTACCCAGTTCTGTAAAATATATATATTTACTGCCACTGCTGAGTTGAATGCAAATGAGCAGCCCAGTCTCATGTTAGGAACAAACTTAAAGGAACAAACATGTAATAATATGTAATAATACTGCAGTCCAAATCCAAAATATCTGCCCTGCCCCCTTCTCCCCAAACGTGAAGCTCATGTGGGTTGCCAGGCAAGCACAAGTCCAGCGGAACGTTAAACTCTGGCAATGGCAAATGGTGACAAATACGCTGCAAGTTGATCTGCTGGTGAATAAATTTGTTTGTCTTCTTTATTGTTGGCTAACCTTAGCTGAAGCTCAATGCTTACCTGTTCAGGAGAAAATGAGCAAACTCAGTCCTTTTGGGACCTTCATCTTTTAAATGCATTGCCAATATTTATTTGAATTTTACTATGTCTCTGGTCATGGATCTGTTCAGAAGGATGCTGAAGCTGGATACAGTTAGCATCTAATCTTATCTCTGTTGGTCCAGTTCATTTGCTTGCTTCCATGGTTGTAGCACCCTGTGTTTGCCAGCCAGATTGTTTCATATCTGGCATCCCGGTGTGTGGAAATGGTACTGGGAAATGAGCAGTGGGTGGGATTACAGGCCAAAACACAGACTTTCTGCTCCAGAATGAAAATTTCAAATGAAAACATACTGGCTGTTGTCAGAAATGCCAGTATTTCATCGGCGCATGTTTCCTTTATTATTGATATAACGTGGTCATTTTTGATTTTGAACAGTAAATATATCACATATTTTTCATTTAAATACGGCAGAATTTTCTGGCATAATGTCTTTTTTCCACAATTTTAAGAAAAAAAAATTAACATGTGCCATAACTTTTGCATACTTCATAGTATAGAAGTTACTTCATAACTTTTGTGCACAACTGCATAAGCATATCGACCAATATGAGCATGCGTGATTAATCTGTCCTAAGAACATTCCTCCAGAACCCTTGAGCTTGTCGGTTCTGGCAGGCCTCTGAAAAAAAAACACAAACAAAAACAACAACAAAAAAAACATTAATTTGCTTTAAAGTAGGGATTATGTTGGTAATTACTGTGTTAAACAAAAATTTTCTCATAAATAAATAAAAAGATAAAATAATAGTAAATAGTAAATAGTAAAAACTATAAAAATATAGTTTTATTTTGAAATCTGGTGATAACTCAGGCTAACGGTAACTAAAATCAAACATTCACATTCACAGGTAGGTGAAGGTAGTGTTAGGAGTCTTGCCCAAGGTCTCTTATTGGTATAGTGTAGGGTCCCTGCCCAGGTGGGGGGTTGAACCCCCATCTACAGCATAGAAGGCAGATGTTGCCTACCACACCATACCAGCCACATTTTATCTGTAATTTTTAGCTTCTGAGTTGTACACAGAATCAGGACAGGTTACTGCTCTGTGAGACAGGACGGTAATCTTGCGTATTAGCTTAACTTTAACACCGAGAACACAAGTAAACACTTGTTTGAGTGCCTCAATACCTAAGAAGCTCCATTTCCATAGAATATGATAACGTTTTCATTGATGTCAAGTTGCACAGGATGAATGCAACCTTATACCAGGGAGATTCACTCGAAAGAGGCCCGAATATTCTATAATAACTCTTGCTAGGATGAAGCAATCTGAACGAAACAACATGCAACTAACTGCTGCAGATCATCCTTCCCCCAGATCACTTCCAGCATCACATGTAATGCAATCGATTACACATTTGTCAAGTTATGTAGTTTATTTCTTGGGTTCAGTTTGCTTCATCCTAACAGGAGTTGCAACAGAATATTCAGGGCCTCTTTCGAGTGAATCTCCCTGTACTATTATTCATTTTAGAGAAAAGTCAGGGTAATCTTTACTGAAGCAGGAGTGTACAGGCAATGAAAAATTACTGACATGGCACATTTGGACAGGACTACTGGAGCACTGATGAACAGTGGTAAAGAGACTGCACCTCACGCAAACTGTGCATAGCTTTGCCCACAAACTGCTTTCCTAGGTTTGAGAGGTTACACTACCAAAGTGGAGCCATCAACAAGCTCAAGATTAAACAGAAGATGAATAAAGTTCTTTACCACTAAAATGTACAGGGTATATCTTCTCCGGCTTAGAAATTAAAGTTTGTCAAACAGTAACTGAGAACAACTCAAGAATGAATGAGAACAAAACAATGGACTGTTCTGAAGAGGCCCGCTGGAGTCCTGAGCGGAACCCCATTGAACATCTTTGGAAAGATGCAGAGCACTTCCCTAAATAATTGTGGGCCAAAGCACCAGCTGATTGCACTTGATTGCAGGTATTGTCTTCTAGACTGTGCTACGAAATATTACAATACTGTGCAAAAGTCAGAGACTATCCTTCATCTATCTACGTCCACTCAAAACATCCATTAAGTACAGGTTGCTCATCTTTCAGGAGATATTGCTGAAGAGCTTTGATAGAAGATAATCCACTTGCATAATGAAGGAGAAAGTCAAGGGAAAACAAGTGAAAAAAACCAGGTGTTCCCAAAAAAGGACGTCAAGAAAATGAGTCACTTAACAACCTGGCAAGACCTGGTTGGTACACTAGCAAAACTGTCCTAATCTCATAAACATTGCTTGAAGCTTTCATCTTTTAAATAGAGGAGAAAATCGAGCTGCTTCAGATCTGAAAACATCTACAGGTGTTTCTATCCATCCTTCCACCATGAGAAGAAGACTCAATGCTATGGGTCTGAAAGGATGTGTAGCTGTTAAGAGGCCTTGTTGAGAAAGGAAACACCCCAGGCCACTCCAGAGCCCAGACCTCAACATCAATGAATGAATTTTGGATAACTTCCAGCAAATACCACCAACTTCTGAGACTGAATTTTGGAAGTGTGGAACATTATTCCATCAGATTACTTTAGAAAACTGAGAGCAAACTTCCTGGAATAAACGGAAACTCTATAAAGGCAAAAAGTGGACACACTAAATACTGAAAATAAATAACTTAGTACATAATGGCTGCATTTCATTGGGAATAACAGAAATGAAGAGTGGTTTTTTGACTTTGACACAGTACTGTAGATACATTTAAATGCAGATGTGTGTTTAGTCTCTGCTCTTATTGAAACTCCAGCCAGTTAAATAGGTTTTGTGACTGAAACTCCCACCATCTGTGCGCCACTTGAGTCTTTTCCTCTTGCCATCTTGATCCAGTATTGAGTTATTGGGTTCCACCACCTTGTTTTTGCACTCACTGTTCATTTTATCAGCTCCACTTACTATAAAGGTGCACTCTGTAGTTCTACAATTACAGAGTGTAGACCATCTGTTTCTCTGATACTTTGTTAGCCCCCTTTGATAGGATATCAGATATAATGGGATGGCTGACAGGCAGTTCATTACCTTTTTTTTACATTCCCAAGCAGCAGTGTTCATACGTGAGTCATGTAAAAATGAACACCAGCGGCAAGAACGGCAAAAAACAAAGTTGGCACCATGAAGAATGAAAAAGCTACTCATGGAGGATGAGGACATATACGAGCAGGTGAGAAATGCAGACCGGGCAGAACGAGTTTCGCTGAGAAGATAATTAACTCTGATCAGCTCTCAGCTTCATTATTAGAGCGAGTCGATGGAGAAAAAGCTGAGATGTGTTGCTTTTCCACCGTTTACAGGCTTTAACTTCTGTTCAGCACTGGCTATGAACCAGATACATATCTGATCTAGGACCACATATGAAACTGACTCAGATTTGAAAAGATCAGATGTGTGTGCCCACCCAACCCAGAAAACACCAGATCTGAGTGGATTTGTGCCACTTCAACCTGGTAATGTGAACCTAGTACCTAGAACCTTTGCGCTGTGCAACATCAGACAGATACGGCCGTTTCTAACACAACAAGCCACCCAACTCTTGGTACAAGCAGTGGTCATCTCACGCCTCGACTACTGCAATGCCATACTGACGGGCCTCCCGGCCTGTGTTGTAAAACCACTGAAGATGGTTCAGAACGCTGCAGCGCGTCTGGTCTTTAACCAAGCAAAACGGGCGCATGTCACCCCACTGCTCATGGAGCTCCACTGGTTACCGGTTGCTGCTCGTATCAAATTTAAAACTCTTACGATTGCCTACAAGGTGTTAACAGAGCAGGCTCCTTCCTACCTGCACTCGCTCCTAAAGGCTTACAGCACCGCCCGGCCGCTGCGATCCTCCAATGAACGTCGCTTAGCTTTGCCAAACATTCACACAAAGCATTCGAGACTGTTCTCATACATGCTTCCCCAATGGTGGAACAAGCTACCTTCCGCTGTCAGAGCAGCGGCGTCCCTCGCTATTTTTAAGACACTCCTGAAGACAGAGCTCTTCAGGGAGCACTTGCTCTAATCGCCTCTTGCAATCTAACCACTACCAACCTCATCTCCTTCTTGCCCTCCTTCCCTTCTCTACCCCACTATTACCCTTTGGCCTCCTTTAAGGCCTGACTATGCTTGTTCTATGTACCTCATTATTTGTAAGTCGCTTTGGATAAAAGCGTCTGCTTAATGTAAATGTAATGTAATGTAATGTAGTAAAGTGAAAATATGCAAAGTATAGAAAAGGCTGTGGCAATGCTTTGCGTGTGTAGGTGGAGAAATACATTTAGAGTTTGGGCTACTCTGGTCTGCATCATGTAACAAGTCCAACTGCATCCCTGGCTAAAGCCCTGGGAACCCAGGCCAGGTGACGCCCTGTTCATTTAACTTGTCGTTCATCTGTCTCAGTCTTGAAAACAACACAACAAAAACCAAGCTGTTTATTTCCAATGGATAAACAGGGGTCATGTGCATATGAATAATGACCATTTTTGATGCATAAAACCACACAAACATCATTAATGGACTTCAGGTTTAAAAAAAGAACAAGATAAAAGGTCAGTCCTTTAAATCTTAGTTGCACCATGTGCCCTCCAGGAAAAACACAGTTGATGTAAGGGGTTTATTTGTGTCCTTCAGAGTGTCGCCATGCACACAGCATTAAGCCGAGGGATTCGTCATGCTTTCTTCCTTTCTTCCAGTCCAGATATGGGTGGTTTGAAAAGATGCTTCTTGTGCTTCGTGAAGTGCACCCAGCACCTGCTTTTGATGGTAATTTTGCGTGGTAGGAGGACAAATGTGCATAATATGGTCATTTTTTTTTCTCTCCATTTGGAAAAGAGGAATCATTTTTGCCAAATGGAGCTCCAGGTGGTCCAAGCGCAAATACACAATTGTTATTCATATTCTAAAAAGTAATGATGATAATACACAGGATTCTCCTGATGGTTATGAATGCACCTCTTTCAGCACAGCAGGGCTGTTATTCATTCATTGACTGGAAATGAAGGAGGGGAAAAAGACACCTGGGTCATTCACATTTAAAAGCAGTAGATAATAAAGCATAAAAAATAAAACAAAGACTTGTTTGGGTGATAATAACATGTGTGGAATAAAATGTGGGTACTGTTTAGAGCAGCAATAAGACCCGTTGTGATTGGACTTAGCATCCCTTTACCAGATTTTTCATTAATTTCTTCATTAATTTAACTTAATTAAAATGCCCGAATAGTCACAGGAAATTCCCAGCATACTGTACTTGTGGCTGAAATTATGCATGAAATTCATTTCTTTCAGACTGACATTTACTGAACAATAACTTATCTACAAAAGATCAATTTCTCTACCTTTTTGACATGTTTGGTACACGTGTGCCATTAAGGGAGACTTTTTAAACACTTTGCTGGTGTTTAAAGAATTTTTTTCCTATATTTCTACTAATTTCGTCTTTGAGGATATATGTAAACAAAGTCATTCCGAGTGGTTTGATGTTAAATGTTTCATTGGTGTTGATAAGAACCAATTATGCGGTTTACAACATTAAAATGACCATTGTATTTATTATTTAAATGACCAGTGAAGCAGTGACCCGTGAGTTTTTTTTATATATGTGTATATATATATATATATATATATATATATATATATATATATATATATAATAGAAATAGTAAAATAATAGAAAAGTATAATAGTGATGAATCCAAAAAATGTGTTTTCTCTTGGTTTCACCTTACAACACTCTCCAGTCCATGAATAGATATTAAAAATATATTTTAAAATAATTTTAAGCTAAAACCTCTCAAAATGATAAAACTATGTCTCAGGTAACAGGCAGTGTATTTGCACACTGTAAGGCATGATTAGTTTGTGTAACGGGGAGCGAGGTAGTGGACATGTGTGTAAGCGACTTTTATTGAGGGCAAATCCAGAGTCATGGTCAAGACAGTCCAGGGTCATAGAGCCAATACAGAGAGACTGTGGGGCAGACATGACAGACAAACCAGAATCAGACAGACAAACAACCAACAAACATAAAAGACTGACACAAAGACCAGCAAACACAAGGGGCAAACACAGGGCTTAAATACACAGGGAAAACGAGGGACAGGTGAAAACAATGAGGGGCGGAGTTACAAAACAAGGGGCTGGACTAAACCAAAAACACACATGGACAGGACTGGGAGGGGCCAATCGTGACAGTTCAACCTAAAAATGTACATACTGCTGTCACTGGGTTACAGCCAATCAAATTATTACTTTCTACATCAAGCTCTGCCTTATCTAAACTATCAATGCACAGCAACCATTGCCTCAAGCCTTCAGCCCATTATCAGCATTCAAGTGTTTGAATTTGATGCTTCAGCTGTGGTTAAAAATATAACTGTGAGCGTTTGTCTGACAGAGTATGTTGTTTTCTACCCATCCAAAGCCAAAAATAGACCTTCAGTTTTCTGTGATCATCAGTTTCTTCAATAAATCAAAGGTAAGACATTAATGGTCCATAAACATTTTTATGCCTGCTGTAGAAATGTTTTTGGCTTTCACAATCAAGTTTAGCTTTTTAAAGTCTATGCTATGTTTTCTTGTCTTTGTCCATCTCAGATGTCTGGTTTAATCTCAGTCTTCATTGGGTCCACCCTCTGTGGCAGTATGCTTTAGCCTAAGGTGATTAGATTTAGTTTTTAAAGTTTGTGGTGTTTTTTTTCCTGCTTTTGTACATCTCAGCTGTCTGATTTTAACTTATCATTAGTTATGTCATGCTCATCAGGCAAAGGTGCCCATGGCAAGTGGACATTCATTTTTTCACAGCCTACCCAAAAACGTACATCTGCCTACACCACTGTATGAGACAAAATAAAACATCCCATCTTCCCTTGGCCATCAGGTAGTAAAGTTTCAGGCAATGAAGAAAGCGATTTAGCTAGATCCCCAGTAGTACTTCCTGGAGCACATTGGTGGAATGAGGTGCTTCTCCACATAACACCTTGGAAAGAATGGGCAGAATATTTTTAAAGGTTCTCCAAGTCTGCACTCTTTTGAAGCCCCTGGATATCCAATTTACCCATAGGGTAGATCTGGCCATGCTGCTCTGGCCTTTCTTGTACAGCACTGGTTTTCAAACCGGTCCACAGGGTCCTCCAAATGGTCCACATTTTTAATCTGTTCCAACTCAAAACACATAAGGACACAGCAACGTGAACCATCTGCAGGGCCCTGAGGATTAGTTTGGAAAGAATTGCTTGGCAGAAGGTCCGTGTTCTCTGTTCAGTCCAGTCTGTCATTCAGGTGGCACCCTAGGATTTTGTTGGCTTGAACCATCTCCTCTTTCTTTACTGAGATCAGGGATGCTCTATCCTGGTCCTGGAGATCTACCACCCTGGAGAGCTCAGATCCAGCACACCTGGCTTTAAAAGTCAGATGCCTCGGAAGATGTTTATTAACTAAATCAGGTGTGTTAGATTTAGGGTTGGAGAAGGGTGGTTGATCTCCAGGACAAGGATTAGATACCACTGCCTTAGACGGTGATTGGTTTCACAATTCCTCCTGGAATCTACCACCAGTTCCTTTGTCTTGCTGATGTTAAGCTGTAGGTCACACATGTCAGGCTCCGGTTTTGGCCAACAGCGCTGTAGAAGTCAGTGGTCTACCTCATTACGCACACCAAATCATCTGCCAACTGTCAAGGCTTTTGTGAATGGAACTCAGGATCAGCGAAACTGCTAATCTCTGCTGAGCTGCGGCCTGGAAGGAGCCTAGTCTGATGCCCTTGCTGTAGGTGGCCCCACCAGACTCATTTTGTCCCACTCATCTCTATTATGAGTATATCCTGAAACGGAGTAGATAACTAATCACTCAGAAAAGTGATCGTTTGGCAGATCTTATTACACGATTCCCTCACCACCAAATGCAGTTGATCACCCAAGTCATGTTTGGTGTCTTTTAATATTACCCTTAAGCTATGACGCTAATGTAGCTAACAAGTAATGTAAAGTTATAACCTCACCAATTAGCATACACAGTTGCTTCAAACCATGTTGACATTCTGTTTTGAAGGGCTTTATCGAAATAATGACTACATTTTCTTGAAATATTAAATTACTACGTTGAACTATGTATGTACTATGCGACTATATTGAAATGGTGATTGGTTGTCTTTAAATATTAGCTTTAAAATAATGCTAAATTAACGACGGAACATAATGACACTTACCAAATTCCATAATTACCAAAATCATTTCTTACTTCTTTAAAATTGAACTCATTGTGTTGTCATGGCATATCATATGTTCTTCCTAGTAACTAAAATCTAACAATGAGTCCTTTTTGTGGGGGAAAAGTCATTATTTTGACCTAACACATCATCATTTTGAGAAAATAAGTCATTATTTTGAGACACTAACTCAAAATAAGACCTTATTTAAGAAAATAAGTCATAGTTCTGAAATGCTAACTCTACATAAGACTTAAGGAAATAAGGCATTATTTTGAGACAGTAAACCCAAATAAGACATTTCTTTAAGAAACTAAGTTATTACTTTGAAGTAGTAAGTCAATATTTTGACATACTTGTTCTAGAAACAAAGAAATAGGACAAACACCAATTATTAAATAGAGTATTTTCTCCTCTGCCTGGTGGGAATGGACTTCCAAATTACACAGGGACCAAATCTGGTCAATAAAACATTATTACACACACACACAGACACAAACACACACACACACACACCCTGTAGAGGGGAGCTGGAAGGACACAGGGGAACTGGCAAGATTTTTCTTTCTCTCTGTGTGTTTGGCACCTTTTCTTCAGTTCCACTGCTGGAGCTGAGCTGAGATTCAAGGTACCAAGGTTATTAAATGCAGATAACTTTGGACTTTTGCACATTAGAGCCAACATAAATGATAGTTTTGGACTTGTTTAAGCTGGTGTGTGGAAAGCATGTTCTGGTGTTTTCTCATGCGTCTGTGTGTGTGTGTGTGTGTGTTGTGGCAATGGAGTGTGTTCTCTGGCCACTCGATAACACTCGTACACCACTGACCGGCTGTTGAGAACAGTATGTTGGGACTATTCCTAATTGGTCTGGTTTGGACTCTATAGGCTGCTGCTGGGATGCTGCCTCTCCTCATGCAGAATGTGCGAAATTTATGAATATTAATCAGTGATAATTATGAACATTTGTGAACGCTGTTGGAAAAGGTCCACAAACTGAATCGTGGCTTGTGCCGACACTACTTCCCCCATTTCACTGCCCATATTTGCCACTGTGTAAAGACTGAGCTTCCAAACATCTGAAATCAGCATCATTTTTAAAAAGACTGGAATTAGCACATTATTGTTCAGGCTCTCGAGGACAAAATGTCTTACGTTGAAAACTCCATTCCTTTTTCTCAAGGAGAACATCTGCTTAGACCTTAGTTCTAAGAACAGAATAACACAGCTACCCAGGAACACTTCATCCATTGTGGGCGCTGGGGCGCCGCCCTAGCTGTTAACATGAGCAAAGCAGGGTCGAGGGTAAACAAATAAATGGTTGAACATAAATGTCATTTTATAGATCATATTTACGATAGGTAGGAGCTAACGCTGTAGTCCCTGTTTGTGGCACTGGATTCCAAACTGTCAGATCCAGTGCTCCCAAAATCCTTATAGTAAAGTCCGTCATCTTGGCAAAGCCACCAGGCAGTTATTGCCAGTCATACAAGCCCAGACTCCTATCACTTTGAACAGGGAGAGATCTAAAAACTCAAGGTTGAAGGCCAAATTTGAAATCACTGGTATTGCACACACAAAAAGCCCCCTTCCTAAGCCGGGGGGGGGGGCTTTTCCTGTTTGTGGCCTTGTAAACAGATAACTTTATAAAGTGTTGCATTCATTTTCCAACCAGTGTCCTGTCTCCTCCTTTATAATGTCTGAGGTGCACCGCCCATAGCCAATCAGCTTTGTTATGCAGTATTAACCCATTGCTTTTAAATGTTCATGCACGTTTTCTCATATCGATATGACTCTGTATGGTTTTACCAGCCTGATTCAGTGCTGCTGTACTGGTTTGTCTGGTTGTTATGACCTGTCACCTGTGTATATATTGATATGGTTTTTGTAGAAATTTTATATTTCTAGTAGTGTTTGATTTGGCTTATAGTAGGGTTCAGTTGGTATTATGCTATTTTTCCCGAAGTCAGGGGTAACAAAGGGCCAGTGTGACTGCATGTTTTTGTTTCTATGAAGATGACGTACCTGCTTGTTTTCTCTGGTTTACTCTTTTGTCCTCAGCCTTCAATAAAAAAGATTAGTCATTTGAGATGGGCTCTTGCTTGGGTGTCATTAAAACCCTTCTTGCCTAATATTGGTATCACTGCTCTAGGTTGAGGAGCTTGATGTTGATAATATGCAACGTCCAGCTGTTTTGTCATCTGTCATTTTAATGCCACTTTATCTGTCATTTTAAATGTACATAACCTATAAAACAAGGTGCATATATATAAATTAGTTTTTTGTTTAATGTGTGAGGCGCCTCATGGGCACCTGCAAACTCACACTCACTTAAGTTTAGCAGACTGAAGGTTCTCCACCAGAGGGAGCTATTAGCACGTAAGTAGCTTTTATTTACAGTGTCATAGTGAAGGAATTCATAAAAATACATTCATAATAGAAGAGATAATGTTTATGGAAACAGGTGTTTGAATTAATTTGTTGACATCCTAATAAATTGCACAGATAAATTATGCTTGGTGTGTAAAGGTCTTCCAATACGTTGTGTGGACAGTAGCTTGACAGTTCCTCTCAGTGGTTCTTCCTCATGCTCTTAGGTAGTTTCTCCTTTTAAGTCTTGGTTTCTCTCAGTGGTTTCTCCTCATGTTTTTAGGAAGTTTCTTCATCTGAGTCTTGGCCTTGCTCAGTGTTTCTTCTTTATGCTCTTAAGGAGTATTTCTTTATGAGACTTGGTTCCTCTCAGTACATTTCTTCCTTATGAGTCTTTCTTATAGAGTCTTGGTTCCTCTCTATGTTCTGCCCTCATGTTCTTGGGGAGGTTCTCCTTTTGAGTCTTGGTTCCTCTCAGTGTTTCTTCTTTATGCTCTTAGGGAGTTTCTCCTTTTGAGTCTCGGTTCCTCTCAGTGTTTCTTCTTTATGCTCTTAGGGAGTTTCTCCTTTTGAGTCTCGGTTCCTCTCAGTGTTTCTTCATCATGCTTTTGAAGAGTTTTTCCTTTGAATCTTGGTTCCTCTCAGTGGTTCTTCTTTATGCTCTTAGGGAGTTTCTCCTTTTGAGTCTCAGTTCCTCTCAGTGGTTCTTCATCATGGTTTTGAAGAGTTTTTCCTTTGAATTCTTGGTTCCTCTCAGTGGTTCTTCTTTATGCTCTTAGGGAGTTTCTCTGTTTTTGGGTATATGAATTTCTCATATTCCTCTTGCTGTTTTGCTTTGGTTTGTATGAGGTTTGTATGAGGTTTGTTTAAAGCCCATTGGCTGTGTATGGCCTGAGATTACACACCATGCTCTGTTCTCATAACTGCGCTTCTGTTGCCTAGCTGCAGGGTTGTCAAGGAAACCAACTAAACTACAGCAGGTTATTTTGCTCAGTGGCAGAGAATTCACATTTGAATATATTAATAAACCCTGCTGACATTAGAAACTGCGACTGTTAAAGAGAAGGTAAAAATGTTCCAAATGTCAAAACTTTTTTTACAGGTTTCAGGACAGACGTTTTACACAATGTGAACAGAAACTGGTGTTTACAAGAGAAAAAAAAGTTGAACAATTTCCTTGCAACAGCCATGAAAAGTAGGTTTTTATTATGGAGCCAATATATGACTCTATATATGAATACAAAGAAGTTTCAGAATCAACACAAAGCTCATAATCAGCACATGAATCAGTGAAAGGGCATTTAAAGAGGGACATGAGACAGGACACATTAGTCCATAGAAATCACCTGGGAATGCACAAGTTTCTACACGATTCGGAACACTAATGATAGGGTGAGGAGGGAGGAGACAGAAGAGGGTGGGGCCAGGAACAAGATGCTGTGACATCCCTTGAGATTTAGGGCTGGAGAAAACAATTGGTACAGTTGATCTCAACCAAACAATCCACACAGCATCGGCTTTTCAGACTCACGTGTGGAGTCACACTGCTTATTATTTAGTCAGACAAGCTCATGTTACCACCTACAATGCTACAGTATGCAGTATGGAATATATGTCAGTACCGTATACAGTACACAGGACATGTTGGTACAGTATGCAGTCTATTACTAGTTCAGTATGCAGTATACAATATATACCAGTACAGTATGCAGAATACATCATATACCAATACATTATGCAGTTTATACAGTCTATGTTGGAGCAGTGTACAGTATACAGTATATGCTGGTGCAGTGTACAGTATACAGTATATGCTGGTGCAATGTGCAGTATACAGTATATGTTGGTGCAGTGTGCAGTATATGTTGGTGCAGTGTACAGCACACAGTCTATGTTGGTGCAGTGTGCAGTATACAGTCCATGTTAGTACAGTATGCAGTATATAGTATATGCTGCTGCAGTTTACAGTATACATTCTATGTTGGTGTAGTGTGCAGTGTATAGAGTATGTTGGTACAGTATGCAGTGTATAGTCTTTGTTGGTGCAGTATGCAGTGTATAGTCTATGTTGGTGCAGTATGCAGTGTATAGTCTTTGTTGGTGCAGTATGCAGTATATAGTCTATGTTGGTGCAGTATGCAGTGTGTAGTCTTTGTTGGTGCAGTATGCAGTGTATAGTCTATGTTGGTGCAGTATGCAGTGTATAGTCTTTGTTGGTGCAGTATGCGGTGTATAGTCTATGTTGGTGCAGTATGCGGTGTATAGTCTATGTTGATGCAGTATGCGGTGTATAGTCTATGTTGGTGCAGTATGCAGTATATAGTCTTTGTTGGTGCAATATGCAGTGTATAGTCTATGTTGGTGTAGTATGCAGTGTATAGTCTATGTTGGTGTAGTATGCAGTATATAGTCTTTGTTGGTGCAGTATGCAGTGTATAGTCTATGTTGGTGTAGTATGCAGTGTATAGTCTATGTTGGTGCAGTATGCAGTATATAGTCTTTGTTGGTGCAGTATGCAGTGTATAGTCTATGTTGGTGCAGTATGCAGTGTATAGTCTATGTTGGTGCAGTATGCAGTGTATAGTCTATGTTGGTGCAGTGTGCAGTGTATAGTCTTTGTTGGTGCAGTATGCAGTGTATAGTCTATGTTGGTGCAGTATGCAGTGTATAGTCTATGTTGGTGCAGTATGCAGTGTATAGTCTTTGTTGGTGCAGTATGCAGTGTATAGTCTTTGTTGGTGCAGTGTGCAGTGTATAGTCTATGTTGGTGCAGTATGCAGTGTATAGTCTATGTTGGTGCAGTATGCAGTGTATAGTCTATGTTGGTGCAGTGTGCAGTGTATAGTCTATGTTGGTGCAGTATGCAGTGTATAGTCTATGTTGGTGCAGTATGCAGTGTATAATCTATGTTGGTACAGTATGCAGTGTATAGTCTATGTTGATGCAGTATGCAGTGTATAGTCTATGTTGGTGCAGTATGCAGTGTATAGTCCATGTTGGTGCAGTGTATAGTCTATGTTGGTGCAGTATGCAGTGTATAGTCTATGTTGGTGCAGTATGCAGTGTATAGTCTTTGTTGGTGCAGTGTGCAGTGTATAGTCTATCTTGGTGCAGTGTGCAGTGTATAGTCTATGTTGGTGCAGTATGCAGTGTATAGTCTATGTTGGTGCAGTATGCAGTGTATAGTCTATCTTGGTGCAGTGTGCAGTGTATAGTCTATGTTGGTGCAGTATGCAATGTATAATCTATCTTGGTGCAGTGTGCAGTGTATAGTCTATGTTGGTGCAGTGTGCAGTGTATAGTCTATGTTGGTGCAGTATGCAGTGTATAGTCTATGTTGGTGCAGTATGCAGTGTATAGTCTATCTTGGTGCAGTGTGCAGTGTATAGTCTATGTTGGTGCAGTATGCAGTGTATAGTCTATCTTGGTGCAGTGTGCAGTGTATAGTCTATGTTGGTGCAGTATGCAATGTATAATCTATCTTGGTGCAGTGTGCAGTGTATAGTCTATGTTGGTGCAGTATGCAGTGTATAGTCTATCTTGGTGCAGTGTATAGTCTATGTTGATGCAGTATGCGGTGTATAGTCTATGTTGGTGCAGTATGCAGTGTATAGTCTTTGTTGGTGCAGTATGCAGTGTATAGTCTATGTTGGTGCAGTATGCAGTGTATAGTCTACGTTGGTGCAGTATGCAGTGTATAGTCTACGTTGGTGCAGTATACAGTGTATAGTCTACGTTGGTGCAGTATGCAGTGTATAGTCTATGTTGGTGCAGTATACAGTGTATAGTCTATGTTGGTGCAGTATGCAGTGTATAGTCTATGTTGGTACAGTATACAGTGTATAGTCTATGTTGGTGCAGTATGCAGTGTATAGTCTATGTTGGTGCAGTATGCAGTGTATAGTCTACGTTGGTGCAGTATGCAGTGTATAGTCTACGTTGGTGCAGTATACAGTGTATAGTCTACGTTGGTGCAATATGCAGTGTATAGTCTACGTTGGTGCAGTATGCAGTGTATAGTATAGACGTCCCCTTTGCCCTGTAATACAAGTTTAGGGTCGGTTGCTTTAAAGTTCTTTTAAAAGTGTTGAAAGTGTTTTTAAAAACAAGATCCTCTCTTAATAATCTTTATAGTGTCAGAGCATTGTTTACATTTAAGGGAGTCTCATCAGCAGTTATTGTTCAACATGTTTTCTGCCACATGTACAGCTTTTAACAAGCTACGATGTGTTTAATACAAAAAACAAAAAACAAAACAAAGATTTTGCGAGTTATATGACAAACAGACAATGTTACAACAGTTCACTAATGACAACGTGCCAAATGGAATTGACTTGGAAAACAAAAGGTGAAATACTGTGGAAAAGACCGGTACATACATGTATACTCTTCTTTTAGGCAATAAAATAGCTGAAAATGGTATGCTGCCTATTGTTTCTTACATATTAGCCCATCACAGACCCCTTAATGACACTCTAAACAACTCATGATTTTATTTCCTCAAAAGACCAGGGCCCAAACTTTCTTTACACACTTCTATAAGAATTGCTCAACCAGTTTGCATTGAAGACCCTGTAGTTACTGAATATGGGCTGTCTTTTCTTGGGTGTATCCTCATATTGATTCTAAACTGACTGGGCTCTACAGTGTCCACTATGAAACCAACTCTAGCAAATCAAGTTGGACATACATAAATGAAACTAACCCTAGTAAATACATTTAAACTTATGTTGAGTCAGAATTGTGACAGCAGATCGAGTTTAGTCAATTTATATAAACTGAGTTGGATCAACCAAATGGCTTTATTTTGAATAAAATGTTTGATGGTTAGAAAATGACCCCCCCTAATTTCACTCATAATCAGGTACCTGTGGGTGGTCCAGTGCGTTTGTACTTTCTTTTTTACTTGCTAGAGCTCTAATTTTACTTACCGCACCAATGAGCTGACATTCTTCACGAATGGAAGTTGTACAAGCATTGCATTTCAAATAAGGCTAGAACCGCAATATCAGTGTGTACATCAAAGGTGTCACTACGCCAGTCATTAGGGGGGCTTCAGCAATCAAATCAATAACTTAATGACAGTTTGATAGCATGATGTTGACTTTCTGCATGCTCTATTAAGTGTATATTGACGTTTAGACCAGCTGTGAGTCCATTAGTTATAGTGTATATTGGAAAATGGTGTGTATTCATGTCGCGTGGGGGCTCTTCTGTTGGGGTGGAGGTCCCTAAGTAAGTATGGTAGCTCAGCTTTTATCTCAGTTCAGCTCATTTCTTTCTTTCGGTCCATCCTGTCTCTCTGCAGCGGGGACTCTAGAAGGTGTCCCAGAGAGATGTTTAGTATAAAGAGTGGCAGGCTAGAGAAGGCTGTAATTACAGCAGCAGGAGCTGTGCGGATTACAGAGAGAGCAGGCAGCGCATAGCCAATGCTGCACCAGACCGTTCACGCCACACTGAAGAGGCCTTTGTCTTTCAAGGGTATTTTTCATTTTTCCATCTAATTGCAGATGAGAGGGTCATTGCAGGGTTGAACCTAAGACGTTTGGAATCTACTGGGATTGTCTACTCTTTATCTCTTATTTATTTATATGTCCTTCCCCTCTTCATCCTGTTAAAATAGCAGCAAGCACTTGTTTTGTTCTTTTTTAGTGTTATGTAGTGTTATGCAGCCCTGGAGGCGAGGGAGGGGGCGTGGGGGGGGGGTTAGTGTTGCTGAACACTGAACACTTTTTTTTGGTTCAGCTTAGAAAAATGTGTAATCTTGAAATCCGAAGCTACTAAAGATGACGTGATGGACTACTCATTTTGATTTTACAACAAATGATGTATAAACTATGTCAGTGATGCTGAAAGGCTACAGTGGGACTGTCCAAAGTCCAGCCCCGGGGCCAAATGCAAGATTTTAATTGGTTCCTGGCTTGTGTTTTAGTGTGTGGCCTGCCAGCCATCATGCTGCGGTTCTTTTTTTCACCCGCTGGTGGCAGCAGTGCTATAAAATTATATATGCGCCACGCCCCGGTAACAAAGTTAGCTAAAGCTTAAAAGCTTTTTGTTCTGACTTCACTTACAGCTTCATTTACCGAATGACCTAATTTTATGGACCAAAATGATACTTTAACTGAATTTAGTCAAGACTACATTCATAAAGCAAAAAAGCACAAACTTAACTTGAAGAGAACTGGTGATTTTGGTGAGATGGAAATTTAAATACTTTTTAACTGAGAGCAGCTACCAGAGTCTCACAGCACTGGTGCCAGAGAGGACAGTGGTGTAATAATGCTACATTTTCATCACTGTGAAGCGACATGGTTCCTAAAGTTTGGCAACTTCATGAGTGTGTGTGGTTACAATGCAGAATGTTTAGTTTTCTAGAGTTTTCTGCTCAAAACACCTTAATTCCTTATGACAGGAAGAAGTTTCTGCAGGCTTTGCTGTGTTATGCTTGCGGATCAAGTGGACAAATGTTTAACAGTTTTTTACAGCTCACTTGCAAAGCAATTATGCATTGACTGACCACAACATCTATGAATCTTTATGAATCACTTCTTAGTCTCAGTCTTTAAGAAAACTGCGCTTAAAAAATATTTTTTGTGCTGCAAAACAAACAGCAATCTTGTCAACATACTGCCAACATACTGTTTTTGCGTCCTGAAACTTCTGTCACCTCGTGCACTGATGCATGAATGTTGATTAACATCGAAGATTTCCTCCTAATTATCCCATCTTGGTGGGCCACTGAGTGTTTTTATGTGAAATGGTTAATTGTAAAGAAACTTAGACACAGATTTCTTAACAGTGGTGATGATAGGAACCAGGCCTCATGATGTCTACAACACAAATATAAGCAATTTAATTTACTTTCCAAAACCATCAGTGAAACTACACATTTTATACACATAACATTATGACCTTTTCCTTGTTTCTACGTTTATTGTCCATTTTATCAACTCCACTTACTGTATAGCTGCACTTTGTAGTTCTACAGTTACAGACTGTAGTCCATCTGTTTCTCTGTTACCCTGTTCTTCAGTGGTCACAACTCCCATGGACCCTCACAGAGCAGGTGCTATTTGGGTGATTGATCATTCTCAGCTCTGCAGTAACACTGATGTTGTGTTGTGCTGGTCTGAGTGGATCAGATACACGTGCTGCTGGAGTTTTTAGACACTGTGTCCACTCACTAGACACTCCTACCTTGTCAGTCCACCTTGTAGATGTAAAGTCCGAGATGATAGCTCATCTGCTGCACAGTTTGTGTTAATCATCCTCTAGTCGTTCATAGTACCTGCTCTGTGAGGGTCCATGGGGGTCCTGACCACTGAAGAACAGGGTAAAATGGGGCTAACAAAGTACACAGAGAAACAGATGGACTACAGTCTGAAATTGTAGAGCTGATAAAATGGACAATGAGCATAGGAACAAGGAGGTGGTGTATGTAATGTTGATACTAGTCAAATAGGGTTACATCTACAAATAATGTAATATAATCCTTGTCTTACAAGACCAAATTCAGTACCTCTCTACTGTGAATGTGGTTTAAAAAATTCATATAAAACCAAGACATCTTAAAACTATATGAAGGCCAGTATGTCAGGCATCGTGCAATGTATTCATAAGCATTTTATGTAATAACATAATGTCTGGTTTTTGGCACACAAGAAAAAACTAGCTTTATGGTAAAAAACCCATGGGCCCTTTAAATCTGGCTCAGTTCCTTTGGAGGCAGGGCCCCTGTGTAGCATGCAATGAGGGGATGTATTGTTGAAATTTCCCTTTGAATTCTTGCAACTGCATGTCAGCGGTGAAGGATACACCTTTTCACAGCTCTGTCTGAAACATAAAAAACACCAAGAAAATCCCTTGTTGTTCTGTATAGAGTTTCTTGACAGTAAGAAATTCTCCAAAATCCTTGTGGATACCTCCCCAAAATGGACTTGTGAAGATGCACCTGCACACAGTCATGTAATATTTCAGTTAGTTGAGTTTTTAAACCAACAACAAGGCCTCTGACGCATTGGAGAGCAGGATTCTTTTCAGCTGGTTTACTGCATGGAGTCCAATCATAGCACCTTAACAACAGCCCCCCCACCAATCATGTGTTTTCTTTTGCTCTTTGGTATACAGAGAACTATACAGTGAGCAAAGCCATGCTCACTGAATAGTGTTGTGGGTTCAGCCAGCTCTGTTTTCTGTAGTCACCGCTCATACCGAAGAAATATTCCCATTCTTTGGGTTTATTTGCATGTTTTGCTGGCAAAAGTCTTATTCAAGACTATATATGACTTGACTCGGACTCACCTCTAACTGACTCGTCACTCCACTCAAAATCATCTAGTCAAAAGACTTGCACCCCAGAGAATCGAAGACTCGTGACTTCACTCAGACTCACAGGAACTCGAGAGTCGACTTGGACTTGCACCTCAGAGATTCAAGATTAAACTTTGACTCTCACACCAGAGACATAAGACTCGACTCAGACTGTCACCACAGAGACATGAGATTCGACTCGGAGTCACACCCCAGAGATTCAAGACTCGACTCAGAATGGCACCACAGAGACATGAGATTCGACTCGGAGTCACACCCCAGAGATTCAAGACTCGACTCAGAATGGCACCACAGAGACATGAGATTCGACTCGGAGTCACACCCCAGAGATTCAAGACTCGACTCAGAATGGCACCACAGAGACATGAGATTCGACTCGGAGTCACACCCCAGAGATTCAAGACTCGACTCAGAATGGCACCACAGAGACATGAGATTCGACTCAGAGTCACAGTCCAGAGATTCAAGACTCTACTCAGAATGGCACCTCAGAGATTTAAGACTCAACTCTGACTCTCACCACAGAGACTTGAGACTTGACAAGGGTTTGCACCCCAGAGATTCGCGACTCAACATGAGATTCACGACTCACCCCTAGAGACTCAAGAATCAGAATCTCACCAAAGTGTCCTGACTAGGACTCACACCCCAGTGACTTAAGGCTCGATTTGGACTGCCTCTCCAGAGAGTTGCATCTTCGCACCCCAAAGGTTCCTGTCTTTACTTTTACTCACGCCCCAGTGTCTCCCCAGAAACTCGCAACTTGACTTGGACTCTCACCTCAGAGACTTGATACTCAACTCAGATTCACATGAATTGACCTATGAACGTCTCTGACACTGATAGACCCTGGGGGGCGGCTCTTGCCCCCAGACTATTCAAATGCCCTTTAAGTTGACATGTATATTAATTGTGTTTAATAAAGCCATTCAAGATCCATTTTAGCAAGGCAAGGCTCATCCTCTCCTGGAGAATTCAGATGCATCAGCTCAGGTTCCACAGGCTTCACTGCCCTTGGTTGGTCCTCTGGTGCAGCACTGACGCCTATAGTTTTCCCTTCAGTAATTCCAACCTGTCACAGATCACCACATATGTAACATAATAAACATGTAATTACCACCTGGGCTAGCTGCTAATTTTACTTGATATTTATAATGACACATATATATTGCAACCCCACTAGCTTCAGAATAAGCTTGTTCATTTTACCCTCTACCAGAGAGCAGATCTCATGTTCTGATGCACTGTATCCTTTATTTCATCTGCATATTCCTCAGCATTCTTGGCCACATAAAAAAATCTGTTAGACGCTTTTTCCGTGTTGTTCAATGCATGTATGCATGTAATTAATTAGCTGGTTATGTTATTTTGCCACGGCCTATAATTAAGTGCAATCTGTTCTATTGTATACATTTTGAACAAACCATAGATTAAAATAATTGTGCAAAGTGAAAAAATAATTTGAATCATGCATCAAGTGAAAGAGAACAAAAGAACAATGGATTTGCATAATATTAGGTCTTATTTATCCCTTTTAAACTATAATAAAACCAAACAATCTGTGAAGTGCAGTGTTTGTCGAGGACTAAGGGCCAAAAAAAGACGAGGAAATTCTGTATGGACAGAATTACTGCAGAATTACTTCAGACTGAGGTTCCAAAATAAGGTATTCAGACTTTTTATTTACTTTTTATTTATTGGCAAGGACTATGTTATGATCTATTTAAACATAAGGCATTAATTGAGATAGTAATAAGCTAAATTTACAGGGTACTGTCTACTACGGCGGCTGCTCCGAACCCTAACCCCTAAGTTTACACTTGTGAAAATAATTCTTCATTTTTCAAAAAACAGTTGTTTTCATCATTTTTCAATGATTTAGGTTTATCATGAGTTCATTTTTTTAACCCTATCCACCTTCGTGATGTGTTTGCACAAATCCCACCTTGTCTTCTCAGCGTTATAACTCAGGAATGCTATAATGCAACAGTTTACTAAGCATATCCTTAGAAACTGTGGACTCTACCATTTGTAAAAGTAGTGGTGCCATCGTAGTGAGTAACCCATTGTGGAAAAACAGTAAAAATAGACTCTCCTTTGAGATTTATGTTTTATTCTCCAAGTAAAAGTCCATTTTTGTGCTCATAAACTCTGCATTTCGCTTTATTTACACTACTATTATTCACTTCCAGGGCTTCTGAAATACTTACATGGTGTTCCAATTCAAATATTTGATTAGATGAGTCAGTATTATCCACAAAAAAAAACGCCTCTTCAGGACCTCCACCGCTTAGCCAGCTCTGCAGCTGTGTGCTCATCTTGTCTGCCGAAGATGTGTGTCCTCGCACCGGCACGCTGGACCAACCGGACGCATCTCGTGTGACTGGCTGGATGTCCACGCTCACGTTCACCAATGCACCTTCTGAGTCTTTTGGTGCCCATCCAACACCGCCGGACTGACGTAGATTTCAAGTTTAGATTATGGTACACAGCTCTTTGTGTGTTATGTAAATAAACCAGTATTTATCCGATCATTTGTGGAAGGACTCTTTATTATAAGAGTAATTGTTATTATAAGGTACTAATATTAGCCATATTAGCCTTGAACAAAAACACTCAAAGGCTGTGACAGTCTGTTTTAGCAATCTGCACGTGTCCTACAGAATATGAAGAATATGAAGAAAAATACGTCCGCCTGATGCTACTCATATACTGTGTCACAGTAATAAGCCGTGTAATGAACAATCCAAAATATTTTTTTTTTCAGCTCATAGACACTTTTTTCTAAAAATTTCTAATAGACATCTCAGCTGTGAATAGTTTTTTTTTCATTGATACAGTCAAAAATAAAATAAAAAAAACAGGCGCTTGGTAAAATTTTGATCAAAACATGTCTAGTTTCATAAAAATATCAAACTTCTGTGGGCTTTTACAACTCAGGTGATTACATATTGGAGAAGCCACATGTCTTCTGGAAAAAAACAACAACATTTAGCATGTGGCTGTCTCTTTACGTTTACGGCATTTGGCTGACGCTCTTATCCAGAGCAAGTTACAATTTGATCATTTTTACACAGGTAGGTCAAGGCGGTGTTAGGAGTCTTGCCCAAGGACTCTTATTGGTATAGTGTAGGGTGCTTGAACCCCAGTCTACAGTGTGAAAGGCAAAGATGTTAACCACTACACTACACCTAAGGGTTAATAAAAGGGTTGAAAGGGTCCTAAGGGTTAATTAAAAAAAGTCTTTATACAAAAAAAGGCTATCTCACAATTTTATATCACTACTGAAAAACAGTCCTCAGTCCTCAGGCAGGGCCTTATTTTAACCACACCCCTGCATTTTAGAGCAGGAAGTGAGACTGCATCCCTGTCCCTCATGACCACATGGTGAGCAGTTAGATCCCACTGTTTTGAAGTAAATGTGTCCCAAAGTCTGAAAATCACTTTAGGAATCATCAATACCAAAACAAATGTTCTACAATAAACGTTTTTTTTTGTGTTTTAAGGAACAATAATATTATTTTATGTGTGTAAAGTGTTTTCTAGTCATGCACTTGCTAATGTTTTTAAGTTCTGCTCGACATCAGCTAAAATTATCACTACTGAAACATCGGTTATGATTGTTTTGGTAGTAACAAAATAATTCTAGCATAAGGTCCCAGTTAAAAGTCCCAAATGTGTTTTGAACCCTGAACTAATTTGGTAGAATCAACCTCATACAAGCAAAGAAGTAAATCAACCTTGTAAAAATGGATTTTATAGCATTGCAGCATTTTGTGTCTTTTTTCTCTTGTTGTTGCCAAAATACTGAAATGCAATTTTAAAAGGATAAAAAATATGTTTGTTCTGTCATTAGGTCAGGGGGTGGGGTTAGGGTAACTTTCTTGTGGGCTAAACCAAACATCCTCAGGGGCCGCTCCATAGGTAGTCCTAGTCTCAATGCTTGTCTTCCACAGGTCTTGAGGAGCCATACTGTAGAGCTGTAGGTTTGCACTGGGTATTGGACATGGTCATCAGATAGAGCTCGACTGGTCTGTTTTTGGCTTTGCAGGCAAGCATGGGGTTTTAAATGCAGGATATGCAGCATTTGATATGATTGATATGGGTGAAGACTGAAGACCAGCCGTGGTGGTGCATTCTGGATGAGTAGCATCACTGTAGGTATATTTTCACTGACAAGAACTCAGTTAAATATTTTATAAGTTATTTATTTGTTGGTCACAGCCGTCCTTGACCTCCCTGCCGCACTCCAACGTGACTCATTGTGCTCCACTCAGTTCAGCCTGCCCTGCTCAGATTTGCCCGGCTTGGCCCCCACTCTGCTGCTATCCCTCTGCCCGTCCTGCTGTCATATCGGAGCTTTCCTCTGTGTAAATATTAGACTGTAGAAATGACAGTGGAGATTGTGCTGGACTGAGAGGGTGGGTAAGTGGTTGGTGATGAGAAATAATAAGTCTTTGAGGCACAGCAGGCTGTGAGATTGAGAGCTCTCTGGTGTGTGTGTGCTGGAAGGCTGATCGGCATAATCCTCACTTGTCTGTTTTTTTTTTTTTGGCTTACTTACTTACTTACCCAGTCCTGATCACTATGTTGCTGACAGTTTTACCTCTGAATTAGCTTGAAATTTGCAACTTGAAATTTGCAAAGTGGTGGCATGCTTTACACCACTCCAGCCGACGCTTGGCATTGCACATAGAGATCTTAGGCTTGTGTGCAGCTACTTGGTCATGGAAATCTATTTCATGAAACTCCTGATGCTTCTTTATGCTGATGTTTTTTCCAGAGCCAATTTGAAACTCTGTAGTGAGTGTTTCAACAGACTTGGTGACCCCGCTCTGTGAGTTTCTGTGGTCTACTCTTTCATGGCTGGGTTGCTTCTAAGTGCTTCCATTTAAAATGAACAGTACTTACAGTTGACCAGGGCACATCTAGCAGAGCAGAAATTTCATAAACTGCCATGGTATGACAGTGTGATCCATTCTACTGCCTATGTTTGTCTCTGAAGGTTGCATGGCTATGTGCTTGATTTTATACACCTGTCAGCAATGGGAGTGGCTGGAACACAGGGGGTGTCCATATATTTTTGGCTATACAGTCATGTGTCCACATGTTAGTCCTAATCAGAAAACTCAAATTTTCAAATTTTTTTTTCAATTTTTGTTACATTTTTTAAAATAAAAATAAAAAATAAAGATGCCAAAACAAATAGGGTTATTTGTGCAATGCCTTAGAGGAACCTTAATTGATTCTTTAATAATAAAAAAAAAACCTTCAGCAGATGGTTCTTTGGAGAACCATTTATGTAAATGAGATCTGTTAATGAGAAGAACCTTTTCTAAATTTTAAAGAATCTCAATATAATGTAATGTAAATGTTCTGGGATGAAACATCCATCCATCCATCCATCCATCCATCCATCCATCCATCCATCCATCCATCCATCCATCCATCCATCCATCCATCATCTTCTGCTTCTCCGGGGTTCGGGTTACGGGGGCAGCATCCTAAGCAATGAGGCCCAGACCTCCCTTTCCCCAGCCACTTCCACTAGCTCTCCAGGGGGGATTCCGAGGCGCTCCCAGGCCAGCTGGGCGATATAGTCATGCCAGCGTGTCCTGGGTCTTCCCCGGGGTCTCCTCCCTGGTGGACTTACCTGTGACACCTCACGTGGGATCCTAACCAGATGCCCGAACCACCTCAACTGGCTCCTCTCGACGTGGAGAAGCAGCAGCTCTACTCCGAGTCCCTCCCGGATGACCGAACTTCTCACCCTTAGAAGGATGAAACCTCACTTTGGTATATAACCTTTATATTATGTGAAAGTTCTTAGGAGTGCACATATCAACTGTACTCTATATAAACTAACCATTCCTTCTATGGACTGTGGAACTTAGTACTGAGACATGAGACCAGGCATAAGCAAGAATATGAAGTAAATGGCCAATAAACATGTTAAACATGTCCGTAATTATTAAACATATCTAAAGCCCATATTTAATGATGGTCTACTGAAAGTTCTATATTCTAAAGTCTTAAAGTTTTATTTACCACTCATTAGTAGCCCAAGTTCAAAGGAATATAAATGCAATGCGGCAGCTTTGGCTTTGTGTAAAATAGCAGCTCTTCACAGCCCCCACTCTCTATGTCCCTGTCTATCATTTTGCACACCCATGTGTTATTTCCTCACACTGATGTACTATTGCAGTAGAACATGTGCCATCATCCCCTCCAAAAATTCTCCCACTGTTTTAGCTGCATGCTTCCTTTTTCAGTAAGCCTATCTAGTGAAACTAGCCTATTGCATCTTTATGTATACAGGGCCTATATCCTACATTTTCTTGTATTTGACTTGCAGCTTTAACATTTTTTGACAGATTGTGTACCAAAAACAGCCACAATTCATTTGTAATTGAATTACAAATGACCACCACCAGCACCCGATAGCAAGAGGATAGTAGGCCATCATTGGGCAGTCGTGGGCTGGAGGTTGGGGAACTGGCCCTGTGACTGGAACGTTGCCGGTTCAACCCCCAGTGCTGACAGTCCATGACTGAGGTGTCCTTGAGCAAGACTCCTAACCCCCGAATTGCTCCCCGGGTGCCGTGTGTAGGGCTGCCCACTGCTCTGTGTGTATGTGGAGGTGGAATTTCCCTGTAAATTTTTATATAAGGGGGCAGTCGTGGGCTGGAGGTTAGGGAACCAGCCTCATGAACGGAAGGTTGACGGTTCAATCCCCGGAGCCGACAGCACTTGGGCTGCCGACAGGATTGGGCTGCCCACCGCTCTGGGCAAGTGTGCTCACTGCCCCCTAGTGTGTGTGTACTCACTAGTATGTATGTGGTGTTTCACTTCACGGATGGGTTAAATGCGGAGGTGAAATTTCCCCGTTGTGGGACTAATAAAGGTCACTTAATCTTAATCATAATCATCAATCGTTGAACCACTGATGGCAAAGCTGGCGGTCCGCTGGTGTTTTGCTCAACGTTTTCAGGGCGGCCCACCAGAAACCAGCAATTTAATTCCACTCATCATCATGCATTTTCCACTCAGGGTCCAACTTATTTTCCTTCCTTCTTTTCTGTAGTTATACTTAGTAAATTAGTTTAGCAAATAATTGTAATCTAGCACAGCGTCAGCAACATTTTCATTTCATATCAGGCCTAGTCATGATTTCTTTCTCTGATGTTTGTCTTAGTTTTTTTTTTTTTTCTTCTAGAGTAAAAGGCAATGTTCATTTAACATGTGTGATGAGATTAAAAACTGTTTAGAGCTTGTATGCAGGCCAGAAATCTGGGTGGACCAGGGTTGGCAAACAGTCAGTGGGGTGCTGACCTTGTCAAGCCAGCAGACCGATATAGACTCACTGTCTGGGCCCTCTTTATCCCTATAAAATTAAACAGGCTGTTTTTTGTTACTGTGACTTACTGACTCATATATGTAAATGAGCTCTGTTCTAATTGGCTTCCATGCATTCCTAAATCAATCCAGGCTAAAAACAGTCCTTATATCTTTAACATTGGTGGGTGGGGTTAAACCGCTGTAGGCTTTTGTGACGGCACAAAAACGATGAATTTGAAGCAAGGGGCTTGTAGGGACTGTATGGTCTGGAGAATGAACGTTACATTGGACACATGAAACTAACAGTGCACACAACATCAAACTCTTTTGGGCCCTTTTGCAACGACTCAGTGCTAAGTAGTTGGAACTGTTGTTAAATTGAAACGTTTTAACCAATAGCATTGGCCAACCAATTGATAACGGTTAGTTGGTCAAACATTTACATCCCAGTCTTGAGCAAAAATTGCCTATGCTATGCACGTTTGTGACTCAGTGGTTCATTCTGCTCTTGTGTCCGTTCTCAGCCGAGAGGCTGTAGCTTCTGATGATATTTAAACTCTCTCACACTTCTGAAGGCTGAAGTAAATGATGTGTAAAAGCTTTTACAAGACACAATGGTTCAGAACACATTCGGTTCAATTAGGCTATCATGGCTAATCATGTTTTGATGTATGCACTGTCAGTGTGCTAAGGGAGAAAATGGAGTAGCTAAATAATATTTCCGCCTGGGGAGCCGGTATTTTCTGTGTTTTATCTCGAAGCGCAGAAGCGTTTAAGTCTTCCGCAGGACCACCTGAGCTTAACTCATTTAACCAAATCAGGGCTAATAGATGGGAAGGCGTTTTCCCTCCACTCTCTGTAATAACACTGGCTGACTCTGCTCATTTAGCCTAGCTTCATAATTGCTCAGACGCTGTTATGTAATTACGGTTGGCACGTAGGCTAATAAGGATATAATGCCTACCCATCAGCACACAGGTGCTTTTATGTACAAGGTTTTCTTGGGCTTATTGTTTTTTGTCCCCCCCCCATTCATTTTTCAATGCCAGTCCAGGGACCACTCAGTCATTCAGGTTTCCATGAATATTACATGAAAGCGGGGACAGTCGGCAGATAAATTTCCCCCGACAATAAACATATTTCTAAGAAGGTGTTTTATTATGAGGCAGTGAGAGGACTGGGACTGAAAGCTGAATGTTAAGGAGCCCATATCCCATATTTTTCGTGTATGTTATGTTTTCCCCCTGAGATTCACTTATTATATTTTTGGGGTTTTATGTACCAAAAATGGTTGTTATTCATTTTTACATAACCTTTCTCCAACCTCAATTCATTAATTCATTCAATTCCTTAGAATTAAGCTGTTTTCATTACTGTGCCTTTTAAGGCAGATATAGCCAGTTCTATGAATACTGTGTGTGGAGGTCGACAGTTATTTTAGTCCTGTATCAGTATCAACTGCAGACTTTCAGCCTTTAATTTGATATTTACCTCCAAATTGGGCGAACTGTTTTCATACATCCATTCCATTCATCCCCTTTTAGGGAGCTTAAAAGTAGTTGGACAGATGGCTACTTAGATGTTACTTGGCCAATTGGGTCTTATTCCCACATTTTATTTACAAGCAAGCACGTAAAATAACGCATGTCAAGTGAAGCATTTGCATTTGGAAACTGTTCCTGTTAAATGTCAATGTGAAGTCCAACTCATTAGAGAAATAGCATAAACATTAAACGTGGCCAAATCAACTATTTACTTAAATTCATGAAGAATGCACTAGCGAGCAAAAGCCTTGGAAAACCACAGAAACCAACTCCCTGGTGAAGAAAAAAACACAACAGTTGGCCTAATAAGATGGCACATCAGAAGGCAGGCATATCTGTATCAAAGTCAATAACCAAGAGAAGATTTCAGTAAATAGAGAGAGTTTATCACACGATCTAAACCACTGGTAAGTCTCCAAATCAGGA
Source organism: Pygocentrus nattereri (assembly GCF_015220715.1). Lineage (NCBI taxonomy): Eukaryota > Metazoa > Chordata > Actinopteri > Characiformes > Serrasalmidae > Pygocentrus > Pygocentrus nattereri. Next base: position 4,204,164 of record NC_051223.1, on the reverse strand, counting down.
AGGCCAGATTGCAGTTTGCCAAAAAGAATCCAAAAACGCCTGAACAGTTCTGAAAAATATTCTCCTTATTTATTACACATAAATGAATAAATGGATAATCAAAAATAGCTAAATGAATAAATAAAAAATGTGTTGTTACAGTGTGCAAAATTGCAACTCTTTGACTTATTAGGTACATGTATTAATGTGCATCTATGACTGGTGTATGTCTGTCTGTCTTGTCCATGTCAGTTGTATAATCTATAATCACACACACAATAGTCTCTGTGTGTGTGTGTGTATATATATATATATATATATATATATATACATATATGCATGATGAAAAAGATGTATATAAGAAGTTAAGAATTCTGGGTCCCCAATGGGAGGTGGGGGGTGGTGTGGCCAGTGGATAGTGGCCCAGGGCCCAGGGTTTTAAAAGAATAAAAATAAAAATGAAACAAATTCTACTAAACAGATGAGACAAGGATGAACTTACCAGAATGACAGAAGAAGGTAATAACGTAGAAGGGAAGGAACTGCTCACAATATGAAGCATACCACCTCATCTGTAAAGCACGGTGGAGGTAGTGTTATGATGTGGGCATGCACAGCTGCTAGTGGAACAGGTCCTTTTGTATTCATTGCTGATGTGACTGCTGACAAAAGTGGCAGGATGCATTCTGAAGTGTATAGCGCTATATCATCTACTTGGATTCAGCCAAATGCTCCAAAACACATTAGATGGCACTTCACAGTGTAGATGGACAATGACCTGAAGCATACTGTGAAAACAACCCAAGACTTTTAGGTGAAGAAGTAGAATGTTCTGCAATGACCAAGTCAATCACCTGACCTAAATCCAATCCCGCATGCATTTCAGGCAAAACTGAAGGCAAAACGCTAAAAGAAGAAGCAGACGCTGAAGCCAGCTGCAGTAAAGGCCTGGCCGAGCATCACCAGGCAAGAAACACACTGTCTAGTGACGTTTATGGTTTCCAAACTTCTGACAGTCTTTGATTTAAAAGGATTTGCAGCCAAGTATTAAAAATGTATTCTATGATTGTTAGTTTGTTTAGTTACTTTTGAGCATATTTAGTGAATTTCGCCTGCAACATGGCAGCTAAACCAGCCTGATCTGATCCTGACCATACATTTAAATGACCTCAGTTCTGATTGGCTGCTCTGTGTCCTACCTGGACAAAAAGCAGTTCAGGCTGTAACCCTCCTTATAACTTCTATGTGAATGGGCAAAGCTAAAGTGCAGTAGAGTGAGTAGGCAGATGTATGTAAATGCAAAAGTTGTAATAAGTATATATTTTATTAAAAAGCAAGTCTAGCTATGCTCTAAAGTGGACCTTTATACTGACTCAGTGTGTATGTGCGTTGCAAAGTGTTTGGCAGGGCATAAGCAAGGGCAAGCCTTAACTCACTGCACAGCTAATTAAACAGAATTATACTGAGTAAGCAGGCTGGGGCCTAATTGAGGTGACTAATCACTGTCTGACAATTATCCACTTTTATTAACTAACATAATGAGACTAATGTGAAAATATGAATTTATGAACTAATAAGACAAGGAGAGAAAAAAAAAACCCAGTAACTATTCACAAATCAACTTCATATAATTACACTGAATTACGCACTCACTGACCTGCTTGCCTCGCTCATTTTTTCAAATAATACACACACAAATATGCCCACATACACGGCCCTGAGTATGTTTTAATACATTATTTTATGCAATATAAAGTTCGGGTGTCACGGTTTTTTCTTTTGTTGCTGAAGATGCAAGGACTAAAACAAAAACTGCAGTTTAGTCCTTTCGTATGTTACATGGCAACATTCAGGCATTCAGGCTGGTTTAATGTGAAGTGGCTCATTGTAGAGAAACTCACTGACTGATTTCTTTAAAGCGGTGGTGATGGGAACCAGGGGTCGTCATGTCTAGAAGACTAATACAACCATTTTATTTACTATCCAAAAAGCACCTGTGAGCCTACATGTGCTCATCTCAGTTTGTATATGTAAAGTTGATCATAGGACTATTTTGCCTTATAACACCCCGCATGTACCCCTCCACCACTGAATACATTTTAAGCCAAAATAAAATATATTATGAAATATCCATCCATCCATTTTCTAAGCCGCTTCGCCGTCAGGGTCGCGGGGGGATGCTGGAGCCTACCCCATCAGTCTTCGGGCGGAAGGCAGGATACACCCTGGACAGGTCGCCAGTCCATCGCAGGGCTATTATGAAATATTTGAACGCAATATCTCAGACATCAGGCAAGTTTAATGTACCTATTCTATGGGACAACTTTCTACAAAGGAGCTTTTAGAGACATCAAATGCTTCAGACATCTGGTTCCTATCACCCCCAATGTGAACAATTCTGCCTCATGACTCGTGAACAATTCTGCCAATGACTTTGTTTACATCACAACCACTTAAATGTGCTGACATCTTGAAAAATCAGTGGAATTTGCCTTTATTGTTAGCTCACTTCAGCATTTAAGTCTGGCAAGTGATCATCAGTTATTCAGGTGTTCACATTGGCGTATTGATATCCGATTAAATAGCACTAATAAATCCCACTTCGAGCTTTCATCTTTGAGAGAGAGGAGAAAATCAAGCTGCTTCAGATCTGAAACCAGTGCTACTGTCAAGAGGAGAAGAAAAGGAAATGGACAAAAAAGATAAATCAAACGTGCAAATCAAACCAAGAAACTGCTGCTGTTCTCAGATCAATAGACTGACCACCCCAAAGTCCAGACCTCAAGATCTCTGAAAGCAGAAAATGCAACCAACTTCTAAGACTGACCTTTAAATGTGTGGAAAAACATCCCGGCAGCTTTCTTTGAACAACTAGCGTTTCCATGCAGCCTGAATCAGTGACTAATCCGACTAGTAGCTCAATCGGAATAGAATACGTCCATGTAAACACCTCAGGAGGACTAGACTAGTCTGATTGAGGTCATCCAGAATACAATCTCTATCCAACTGAACGAGGTGGGCGATCCTATATGTAATAGCTCACTTGAGTATTTAAGTCTGGCGATTATCAGTTACACAGGTGTTCACATTAGCGTATTAATATCTCAATAAATAGCACTAATAAATCCCGCTCTGTATTAAAAGGCCCTTATGCGGATCTGGGCTTATTGTGAATCTGAAGGGCCGTCCTTTATCAACACCAAGCCAAACCATTTAGTACAACGGAAACCACATTTACAAGACAGATGAACCGATGTGGTGGAAAGTACTGCCGTCCGCACACAAAACCTTCTCAGTGTGAGGCCTTTAAGAGTTAGTCAGTGCTCAGTAAGTGGCTGAATGATTTCTAAGTAGTAAATGCTCATCAGTCCATATTCACCCAGACAGCATTTAGAATCACTCAGCCAAATCAGTGGTCACACTCTCTAATTTAATAGCTTTTCAACCGCAGTGGACAATGGCTTGTTTATTTGCATTTAGATAGTTTGGCGTGGAGGCAGATGTTCATTGTTGTGATTAATTTTAAAGTTCCTCAGGTAATTTTCTTTGAGGAGCTGCATGCAGCAGCCATTGTGACCTAATATGAAGTGTCAGAGGATTGCTTCTTATTTATTTACTTATTTATTGCTTGTTATGGGGGTGAATTTGCATATTTTGTTAGAATGTGCTTCGGAGATGGTTTTCATCCACCCTGTTTCAAACAGTGGCAGCTATAGGCAGAATATGCAGTTGCCAAGAGCGCTGTACATTATATTTATTGCTATTCCAGTGCGGGGCAAAAGTCAGACCACCCTTCAATTATTTGCATTTTTTGTCAAAACAGCTACTAAGTCATTTATTATTTCGGATGAGATTAGCTACAAGAAAAGTCACTTGCACAAGGAAGGAGAAAGTCAAAGAAGAGTGAAAGGAGTTTGGAGGAAATGGGACTAACAATCATCTGCAATACCTGGTCGACCGCCAAAACTATCCCCATCAGATAAACAGCACTTCAAGCTTTCATCTTTGAGAGACAGGAGAAAATCAATCTGCTTCAGATCTGAAAACATCCATGGCCACCCTTCCACTGTGAGAAGACAACTCAGTGCTATGGGCCTGAAAGCATGTGCTGCTGTCAAGAGGAGAAGAAAAGGAAATGGACCGAAAGATAATTATGTGCGAATCAAACTAAGAAGCTGCTGCTGTTCTCAGCTCAAAAGACTGACCACCACAATGTCCAGACCTCAACATCACTGACTGTGCTTGGGATTACTTTGATCATAAGGCTGAAAATGCAACCAACGTCTAAGACTGAACTTTAAAGGTGTGGAAGAACATCCCGGCAGGTTTCTTTGAAAAACTAGTCAGCCTGATAACCATTAATAATCCGACCAATAGCTCAATCGGAATAGAATACGTCCATGTATACACTTCAATCAGAATAGACCGGTCGGATTGAGGCCATTCGGAATACTATGGTAATCCTGTATCAGTGAAATAGAAGAATAATATCCATGTAAACGCCTGTGTCTAATTACATTCCCAATCGGACAGTTTAAAGACGTTCTGTGTCATTTCATAGTGAAAGTTTATCGTGTTCAACATACCGGGAGCAGAAACTGGTCTGCAGTCGAAACAAAGTTTATGCTCTGATCTTTAAAAGACGGAGCACAACGTCTTCCTCTCTGCCTTCTTTTATAAGGACACGTGAAGTAGTTGCATCTTCCTGATTCCGACGTCATGTTAAAGTAACTAATGGTCCTCAATGCATGCAGGACTCTTATGTTCCATTTTATCATAGTATTTTCAGCTCTATTGAACTGCTTCTTTGGGGCGAGGCTCATCAGAGAGGAAGCATCTGAGAGGAAGGCATGTGAAGGTCCACACTTGCTCAGTATATTTAATTCATTTATTAAGAATTTTGTTCATTAGGCAGCATATAACTAGTATGTGTCACTGGTGTTATGAGTTTTAAAGGCTGGGTAATTAAGATTTCGTTAAAATAATGCCAAATATCATTTTTATTACTGATTTTCAGTAGTTGCACAGGGTCACCTGACCCGGAATTAAGCTCTCCTGCATATTTCTCTCTATCTTATATATATACATATACTCACCGGCCACTTTGTTCAGTTGCTTGTTAACACAAATAGCTAATCAGCCAATCACACGGCCGCAGCTCAGTGCATTTAGGCATGTAGAGGTGGTCAAGACAACTTGCTGAAGTGCAGACCGAGCATCAGAACGGGGAAGAAAGGGGATTTAAGGGACTTTGAACGTGGCGTGGTTGTTGGTGTCAGACGGGCTGGTCTGAGTATTTCAGAAACTGCTGATCTGCTGGGATTTTCACGCACAACCATCTCCAGGGTTTACAGAGAACGGTCCGAAAAAGAGGAAATATCCAGTAAGCGGTCAGTTGTGTGGACGAAAATGCCTTGTTGATGTGAGAGGTCAGAGGAGATGGGCAGACTGGTTCCAGATGATAGAAAGGCAACAGGAACTCAAATAACCAACCAAAATCTCTGAGGAACGTTTCCAACACCTTGTTGAAAGTCTGCCATGAAGAATTAAAGCAGTTCTGAAGGCAAAAGGGGGTCCAACCTTTTACTAGCACCTAATAAAGTGGCCGGTGAGTGTATTTACAGACAACAGTAAATGTATTCGCCATTCTTCATTTCTCATTAGATTTACTTCACGTCATGTACATATGTATTTATGATTCAAATGTACACGTCAACGGAATTTTCTCTCTCTCATCCAGCTTCTGTTCTTCCCTGCTCCTCTACAGAGGATGGACTCACCCAGGTAAGTAAAACTCAGGTGAACCCATTCAGTTCTCTTGATCAGTCCTCAGGTAAGTACAGGTAAGTATATATAACCAGTCTTTATGTTAAGACTGGGTACCTTTACATCATCACACCGTAACACTCCAGAACTTATAATAATCATCTCGGTCACATGAATATGGTGGAAGGTGTACATCAGAACCTGGGATGAAGCTTGAATGACTTCCACAGGTTCACACAGGCCCAACACAGAGCAGAGACATCTACTGTCCTTTCCTTTGTCCTCTTTGTCCTTTCTTCTTCTTTCAGCTTGCTTTATCATGCAGCAGGTAGCAGTGCAGCACCTGTAGCTCATTTCTTTTAGACACTCACGTATGAGGCCGTGTGTGTGTGTGTGTGTTTATGTATTATGCATGTATATAGTTTACAGAGGGGATGAATGTGCCACTGGATCACTGAATAAAACCATGCATTTGTTGCAGGTTTAATGGCAATACGTTCCCAAAGTTGTATATAAAAATAATGCAAATCGTTTTTTTGCTGCTACTAAAATGCAGTGCCTGGGTGTCTGTATTTAGCTTAGCACGTACTTTCCGGAGAAATCAACACGCGTAAGAGCTTCACTATTAGACAGGCTTTCCCTCCTTTGCTCCTCCTGCTGAGCAGGCTGACATAGTGTTAGTGAAAGTCATCCAGTTTCTCATTAACTGCTATTTGATTCACTTTAAAGTAACGTTATCAGTTCAACTGTTCATTTGAAAAGAATTAGTGTTCTGAAAGTGAATTACAGATTGCCTACCTCGAATGACTGAAATCGGGTCTGCAGAGAGAGGAGTCTTTGTTTAATATTAATGTGCTCCATTATTCATATCCTCTTTGCTGGCTATGGGATTCCACTGTGGACCAACTTTTCAAAAATATCACTTTTTTTGAAATAAAGGAGTTTGATGTACTATTCCAATCATCCGCTCCACAGTCTGTACAGTCCTTATATGGGATGTAAGCGTCTGTCTGAAGTTTAGTTCGTTTTGACCTGGAGTTATGAGGCAAATGTTCAGTAGTGGATGCACTAATTCACACCTACAGCATGCAAACTTCATGTTATCAGTTACTGTCAAATTATGTCCATTTTCATAGATAACAGTACGTTGTATGTTGTACTGTGACAGAAACAATGCTTGCTTTATATATATATATATATACCCTCCTCCATGAACCATATTTTTAAAAAAACGAATTAAATCATATATCACAACTATCATAAAACAAAGTCTCAGGCAGTGTATTTATAATCATGTAATGATTTTCTGTGAAGGAGCTTTCAGAGGCATTAAATGCTCCAGACATCTGGTTCCTGTCACTACCACTGTAATCGATTCTGACTTGATATGTTTCTCTAAAACAGAGCATTTCTCACCAAACCACTCTGAACCACTTTGTTTACATCTTCACCATTAAACTGTGATGAAATGTTTAATGAGTGAAGATCCCTTTTAATGCCTTTACAAGCTCCCTCACAAAAAAAGTTATTATATGAAATGGTTATGAATACACTGCCTGATATCTGAGACATTGTTTCATGATCATTTAGAGATACAACCTCATTGGAACGCTGTGCAAAACAGAATGCAATCATGTGGAAATCGTTTAAACCCTATATTGAGTTGAAAATCGTATAAAGACAACATATGAAATGAAACTGGGAAATTACATTTTTTTTAAAATATATGCCTGTTTTAATTGCCAGTAACACGTTTCCAAAAAGTTTGAACAAGGGAAACGGTAAAGGTAAAGTTCTGTAATGCTAAAAAAAAAAAAAAAAAACCTGGTGGAACATTTCACATCTAATTAAGTTCAGTAAAATTGTTGGGTATCTAAAGAACATCCCAGAGAGAGAAAGAGAATATAAGAACATTTTTTCAACATAAAATAGCAAAGAACTTGGGGATTTTGCCATATATGGTGCAAATATCATAAAAGAATTTGAAGAATCCAGAGAAATCCCTGCATGCAAGGAACACTGCATTAAAAACAGACACAACTGTGTAGTCGAAATCACTGCAAGCGTTCAGAAGCTCTTCTGAAAACCATTGTCTGTGAACACAGTTCATCACTGCATCCACAAATGCAAGGTTAAGCTCCACTGTGCAAAGAAGAAGCCATATGTAAAGGGGATTAAGAAATGCTGCCTCCTTCTCTGGGCCCAAGCTCAATTAGGATGGGCTAAGATGAAGTGGAAAAGTAACATGTGGTCTGACAATTCAGTTTGTTTTGGAAATCTGGGATGCTACACCCTCTGGGCTAAACATGAGAGGGACAGTCCAGCTTTTTGTCAGTGTACAGTTCAAAAGTCAGAATACATAAAGGTATAGGGGTGGATTAGTACACATTGCATGAGTGACTTGCACATCTGTGAAGCCGCCATTAATGCTGAATACTACATATATATATATATATATATATATATATATATATAGGTTTTGAAGCAACATTTGCTGCCATCCAGACGACGTCTTTTTCAGGGAAGGCCTTGATTTTTTCAGCAAGACAATGTCAAACCACATTCTACATATATTACAACATCATGGCTCTGCATTAAAAGAGACCAGGTGCTAAACTGGCCTGCCTGCACTCCAGACCTTAATAAGTCGATAAATATGTGTAATGGTTGGGAGCAAGGAGGTGGACGCATATGCGGAGATAAGCGTCCAGGGTCATAGTCTAAATGGTCCAGGGTCATAGAGCCAACACGGATTGATCGAGGGGCAGACATGACAGACAAACCAGAATCAAACATACAACCAGAAGAAAGACCAGCAACCAGACAGGGGAAAACACAGGGCTTAAATACATGAGGGTAAATGAAGGACAGGTGGAAACACAGGTGGAGTCACAAAACAAGGGGCTGGACTAACAACCAAAACAAACACACATGGCAGATCAAAAGTAAACAAAAAAGCACATGGACCAGATTGGGAGGGGCCAATCGTGACAATATGACAAAGGATATGTTGAACTGTTGAGCAGCTGAAACATTTCACTTTCAAAAATACAGCAGTGTCTCCTCCGTTCCCAATCGCTTACAGTGTTGTTAAAAGAGGAGGTGATGCAACACAGTGGTAAACATGCTCTTTTCTCAACTTAAAAAAACAATAACATTTCTCAGCTTCAACAGTGGATGTTTTCTTTGTACTGTTTTTAATTATATAGAGAGTTTAAATGATTTGCACATTGTTGCATTTTTATAGCACAGCATCCCATTTTTAACAAAATGTGATCTTCTTTCATTTCATGATTGCAGACTGTTGTGATGCAGCATAGTCCCAAAAGAAAATGTTTATGTTTGTCAGATTCATTGGTATTTTATTGTCATTACAAAGCTCAGAAGACACGTTCACTGGTCAGTAAAATGGCTATTTTTTGTTATGCGCATCATATCTCCTTGTTCCTATCACCGTCTGTAAAAAAAATCAAAATAAAATAAAGGAGTCCGTAACTTTCTTTACAATGAGCCATTTCTCATCCACTCTGAATGACTTTGTTTACATCTCATTTGACTGAATCACAAAGGAAGGTTGTCGAATCAAAATAGGCTCAGTTCTGAAACAAAGTGCTACATATTTAAGGCCCGTTCAGATGTGGGATCCTGCTGGGATGATCCCGTCGTGTTGCTTTGAGCTGATCATTTTTTGGCAAGAATCCTGCAGAACGCAGCACATTGTTTGTATCCATCGTTGGGCCCTTGATAAAGCTTCTTCTTCTTCTTCTTCTTCTTCTTCTTTCGGCTGCTCCCTTTAGGGGTCGCCACAGCGGATCATCTGCCTCCATCTTGCCCTATCCGTTGCCTCCTCTACTTTTACACCAACCATCTCCATGTCCACCTTCACTACATCCATAAACCTTCTCTGAGGTCTACCTCTTCTCCTTCTACCCGGCAGCTCCATCTCCAACATTCTTTGCCCAATATATCCACTATTCCTCCTCAACACATGTCCAAACCATCTCAACCTGGCCTCTCTGGCTTTATCTCCAAACTGCTCCACCTTCACCGTCCCTCTGATCTGCTCATTTCTAATCTTGTCCAGCCTCGTCACTCCCAACGAAAATCTCAGCATCTTCATCTCCGCCACCTCCGGCTCAGCCTCCTGTCTTTTAGACAGAGCCACAGTCTCCAAACCATCCACAGTCTCCAAACCATCCATCATAGCAGGACGGGCCCTTGATAAAGCGCTAAATAAAAATTAAGAATTATTATTATGATTATTATTAGTAAAGTCATAAAGGAGCATAGCAGCTAGAAACTGTATATATAATATAAAATACAGCTCTTCATGACAAAATATATCACTGTAATGTGTTTATGGGATTAGTCACCTTAGCTAATGGATCCGAGTAGTGTCAAAATCAGGGGAGATGGTTTGGTTCATATAGCATGGAAATCTTTTTTTTCTACAGTATTGCGATGGAGAGGAAGAGATGAAGGGAAAAGTGAGGTGAGGATGACAAAGGTGTGGAAAATACAGAAAAATAATGATTGCCTCCCCATCTTGACAGACTTAAGTAGGCTATTACATGATCGCAAGGCTTTCATCTGTTACATCAGCAGGGGAAGAAAGGATATTACAATGGCTTTATCCCTTCGAGAGAAAGAAAAATCCTCATGTGAGGTGCACTGGGCACCTATTATACTGAGACCTATTCAACACAAAACCAGACAAACGGAGAACAAAAACAGAACAAGCCCAAGACTGGGTTCACTGAACAAACACAAACACACTGAAAACACATTGATTTTAGTTGCAATTGCACTTCAGTCCATATATGCTAATTGTTTTTAATTTCTGTTCTCCCACATCTTTTTCCATTTTTATTTCAGTTGGTTTTGCATTTTCTTAATTGTAAAATTGGTTGGTGTAGTGTAGGGGGTAACATCTCTGCCTTCTATGCTGTAGATTGGGGTTCAGTCCACACCTTGGCAAATACCCTACACTATACCAATAAGAGTCCTTGGGCAAGACTCCTAACACTACCTCTGCCTACCTGTGTAAAAATAATCAAATTGTAAGTCGCTCTGGATAAGAGCGTCAGCCAAATGGTGTAAATGTAAATGTAAATGTAAATTTTCCCTTGATGTTCACTTTTAACATTGTTGTGTTTTTTATGTGTCTAAAATACTCATAATTCATTTTCATATGACCATTTTTATACGACCGTTAAAAGCATTTAAACATCAACTCTAATATTAAACTGGCAATTTTTGTTACTGTGTCTTTAGGTTTAATATACGCAAATGAGCTTTGTTCAGATTGGCTGTCCTGTATTGTGCCTCATTCACTCAGAGCTGACACATTTCTTAAGAACGTGAGTATGAATGGGCGGAGCTAAACTGCTGTAGGATGAATAGTTAGACATACTGTATGTAAATGAGTTGGTTCTTATGACATCACAGAAACAACAAATTTAAAATCGGCTGTTTTTGTTACCAAAAATGTGCTTGGACACTGCTGTGTCTGATCCACTCGTACCAGCACAACACACACTAACACACCACCTCCACATCAGTGCCACTGTGCAGTGTGCAGTGCTGAGAATGATCCACCACCCAAATAGTACCTGCTCTGTGAGGGTCCATGGGGGTCCTGACCACTGAAGAACAGGGTAACAGAGTATCAGAGAAACAGATGGACTACAGTCTGTAACTGTAGAACTACAAAGTGCAGCTATACAGTAAGTTGAGCTGATAAACTGGACAATAAACGTAGAAACAAGGAAAAGGTCATAATGTTATGACTGATCAGTGTAAATGCCCATTCATCAAGAAGAGTGTTTGTGAGGTCAGACACTGATGTTGCCCCGCAATCTTCAATTTACTGGAACTAAGAGGTCTAGCCCAACCCCTGAAAAACAACCCCTTATCATTATCCTCCTTCTACCAAACTTTACAGCGGGCACAATGCAATCAGGCAGGTAATGTTCTCCTGGCAGTTGGCAAGTCCAGACTCATCCATCAGACTGTCAGATAGAGAATCGCGATTCCTCACTCCACAGAATACGTTTCCACTGCTCTAGAGTCCAGTGGTGGCATGCTTAACATCACTACATCTGATGTTTGGCATTGTGTTTGGTGATGTAAGGCTTGCATGCGGCTGCCCAGTCATGGAAAGGAAAGGGCCAGTTCCCCAAACTATTGCAAAGTTGGAAGGACATAAATGTCTAAAATGACATTTCCCTGCACTGGAACTAAGGGGCCAGAAAAACAGCCCCAGACCATTATCCCTCCTCCACCAAACGTTGCTGTTGGCAGTATGCATTAGGGTAGGACGTGTTCTCCTGGCATCTGGTGACTATGGCAGATCTAGCAGGGCAGAAATTTCACAGACTGACTTGTGGCAAAGGCGACATCCCCTGACAGTGGCATTCTGTCACTGCAATCTTCAGAGCGACGCATTCTACTGCCAGTATTTGTCTGTGGAGATTGCATGGCTATGTGCTTGATTTTCTGTACCTGCTAGCAGTGTATGTGGCTGAAAGACCTCAGTAATTATGAGATGAGTCCCTACACTGTATCTGTGTGCCACAACAGCTGCATGTCTGACCCAAATGCTGTTTTAACATAGGACATCAACCAACATTCAAAAGTTCAGTTATGTTTAAATGTAGGAAAACTAATGTCTTGCTATGGTTTGCATGAATAAATGTCATTTCTTTGACCATTCATAAATGACCTTTTACCTTCGGGGGATGTTACGTTGTTACTTGGTTAATCATAACCACATTATAATCAAAAAGGGCCCAGATAGTACTAAGAAGAACTCCTTAACCCAGGGTTATTACAGACTAAGCTTATTCAGATCAGAGGGACAGTGAAGGTGGAGCAGTTTGGAGATAAAGCCAGAGAGGCCAGGTTGAGATGGTTTGGACATGTGTTGAGGAGGAATAGTGGATATATTGGGCAAAGAATGTTGGAGATGGAGCTGCCGGGTAGAAGGAGAAGAGGTAGACCTCAGAGAAGGTTTATGGATGTAGTGAAGGTGGACATGGAGATGTTTGGTGTAAAAGTAGAGGAGGCAGTGGATCCGCTGTGGCGACCCCTAAAGGGAGCAGCCGAAAGAAGAAGAAAGATTACATACTAAGCTTATTACATACTTCCAGGCATATTTCATACTTATTATTCAGTAACTACAGGATCTTCAATGCAAACCAACTTTTCTTTGGTTATAGAAGTGTGTAATAAAACCTTAAGGCTTGGTAAGGGGTTACATCAATAGTGAAACTCTGTTCAGTGCTATACAGAACAACCTCTGCTTTGACTAAAGAACCCCTAAAGCATTAGTTGAGTGCAGTTTCATTATTGTTTTATATATTAAACAATGAATTGTACCAAAATAGCAGCAAAAAGTAGATCAATTTGAACCGTGGTGAAATTTGCAATTTCATTGTTTACAGCCCGGCTCATCACTGACTTCAGTCGAAAGTAGAAAGTTGAGAGAAATAAACAGACAAACGAAGACACAAGCAGAAACACTCCTGTGCCTCGTTGCTCCTGTGTTTTATTACCGAAGTCCCACTGTAATTGAATTGAATTTGGAAGCAGAGAAAAGACTTTTGGACACTTGGGCTTTGTCTCTAGAGCTATCGCTTAATAAAGACGATGGATGATGGCTTCACGGGTTGTTACTCTTCCTAACCAGAGCAGCAATTAAAGACCATTAGCGCTGAGAGAAAGGGTGAGATGTTAGCACTGAGGCTAATGATCGCTAGATTTGTTCTAACACTATATTGCAAACTGATGGAACCGGAGACAGCATGCTGTTCTGACACATTCAGAGAATTATTTTAAGTGACTGTTGTGGTGTTGCTAGTCTGGATTTAGAGTGCTGTTAATTTGTATACATGTGAGCCATCCTGGTGACTACAGTTTTGTTTTGTTTTGTTTTTAGTGTACATTTTGCCATTAAAAATACTTGTGGTCTGTTTGTGGACAGTTATTTGGTGTTGTGTGCATCCATTGGAGTCTGGTTTTATTCGCCCCACTGCTGAGCAGAGGCTGGAGGTGTGCAATGTTATACAAATGGTAGAACGCAGTCTTACTAAGTTACTTAATATGGGGCTCAAATGAAAGTGAGAGATTAAAAATGAATCCAAGATTTTTACTGACTTGAACCGATCTAATAGAAATAGCATCTGCAGTCACAGCGAGACTGAAGAAGTCAGAAACCAGTGTTTTACAACAACAAGACTTCGGTTTTTAAGAAGTTGTTGTCCAACCAGTGTTTTAAATCTGTAACGCATGTACTTTATGAGCTGAGACTGCTTATGTGGATCTGGATATCATCGGTATAACAGTGATTTCGAATGATCTGACCTAGTGGTAAGATGTATAACATGAAATGGATGGGTCCAAGGACTGAACCCTGGGGCACTCCCAGAGCAACTGGAGCAGTGGATGAATTGCGTGAACCTACAGAAATACACTGTTCCCTGTTAGTGAGATAGGACTGGAACCAAGCAAGAGCTAAGCCTGAAATGCCTGTGGATGAACGTCTAGAAATAAGTTTGTCATGACTTCAAGTGAGATCAAGAAGGATGTGGATATAAAAAAAAAAAACGACCATTAGCAGGCATTCAAAGATCACCAACAACCCTTATTAGGGCAGTCTCAGTACTGTGCAGGTTGTGGAAGCCAGATTGGAAAGGCTTTTCCACTGAGAAAATCCTGAAGCTGGAGGCCACAACGCTTTCCATCACTTTGGCTGAAAAAGGGAGATTGGAAATGGGTCTGTAATTGGGATGTAATGAAGTATCTAATCCAGGTTTCTTAAGAATGGGAATCACAGCAGCTATTTTGGGAGAAGTGGGGATAGAACCTGTAGAGAAACAGTGATTAATAAAATGAGCTACAGGAGAAGAAATAGCAGAGAGATGGGATTTAAGAAGAGCAGTAAAGGTCAGGGTCGAGACTTCCAAGAAGCAATTGCAACTTTCCAGTCTGCTTCCTTCCCATGAAAAACATGACAGCTCTTTAATAAATATTCAGCTCTTGCTTATATGTTCTACTGAGTTTCTCAATTTCTCAGCATTGCATTTGGTGTAGCTATAAAACAATAGTTGCCATATTGCCAGCTACACATCCTATAGTGTATCACAGTCTGTCACAATAACTGTGTTGCTAATATAAACATTATTGAGCATTATAAAGTGCTTTTAAAGTAAACAATAGCAGCCATATTGCCCCCTACAATTCCTATTGTGCATTACGATCTGTCACAATGACTGTGTGGATCATAGGAACATTATAGAGCATTACAGATCACTGTAAATAAGACAGTAGAAGCCATAACACCCCCTACCTATTCTACTGTGTATTGCACTTTGTCAGAATAACAGAATTAATATTATAGAGCATTACATAATGTTTTTTAAATGAAATAATAAAAGCCATATCACCCCCTACACCTAATGTAGTGCAATACAATCTGTCAGAATAACAGAATAAATATTATAGAGCATTACAGAATGTTTTTTAAATGAAATATTAATATTAATATTACACTCCCTGTGGTTAGATAGAAACATCATAGAGCTTCACAGAATGCTTTTTAAAGGAAACAATTGGGCACGTTGCCCCCTACACGTCCAAGAGTACATTACAATCTGTCAGAATAATAGTTTAAACATTATAGAACATTGCAGAATGCTTTTTAAATAAAATAATAAAAGCCTAATCATGCCCTCCACTTCCTATTGTATATTACAATCTGTGAGAATGACTGTGTTGATCATATGAGCACTATATAACATTATAAAATGCTTTGCTATTAAGTAAACAGAGAAGAATTTAAGTTGCACTTGGCCTAATTTCAACATAGTAAATATGCCCACACAACTAACTAGGCAGTAATGCACTAAACTGATCCACAGCTGTGTCTCTGGCGATAATGCAGCAGACCACTCAGGAAGGCTGGAGAGATAAAGAACGAGAAGAAGAGAAGGAGGGGTAGATGGTTCAGAGCATTTAATGGCCTGCTGTCCCTGCTGTGAATGAAACGACTCAGGGCAGATGGCGCTATCTTGTATCGCTGAGTAAATGTCAACACACAGCAGCCACATCAATCCTGTCTCTTCTCTCCGCTTATTTATCTTCGCCGCGCCTCCTTTTTCCGGTCCCACTCCATTTCTTTCTACTGTGTCTTCTGTCTCTCCTTCACTCCCCCTGCCCAAACACACTTTCTCTTCTCTCACGCAGGCCTGTTGTTTGCTTTATACCCAAGCTGTTCCTCTTTACCTAGCATCATGGCTGGATTCGTCAGGAGAATACCGTCTGCTAAGAACGTTATGATGAGTTTTCAGCTGAAAGATTGTAGATCAGGGATGAACAGGGGAAGTGAGTAAGAGGACGCTGATTCTTTTTTCCCTGTAAAATCCCCCAGACGCTCCTCTATCTGGCAGCCTTCGACGCCCCCTGATCCCATCACAATTAACAAGCATCCTTAACAAAGTCAATTTAATTAATAGAATATTTAATAAGGTGTGAATCAGGCAGAGAAAAGCAGCTGTACGGAAATATTGGGAGCACACGAGGCGTGGATGTGAATGAAGTGATTCGTCCAGGGAGGATTTCATTAAATGATCTATAATGAATATATAGTCATTCATTTACACTAAATTAATTACTTCAAATGTGTGTGTGTATATATACACAGAGGAGCCAAAACACTACAGATGAAGTAAATAAGCAGGGTCATAGGCAAGGGGTCACCGGGGTGGCCAGGGAGGCCAAGTCCACCCTATTGTGGTGTATAGTCACCGATCTGGCCACCCCAATTAAGCAAAGTGGCACCGTCAGCCATCATCAATAAAGCAGACACCTATGCTTTGCTGTGAAAACCGGCCATCAGGGTTGGTACCAAGTTATGAGAGTGAACATTTGACCTGACAGATGCAGCTAACGTTGGCCTTCTACATTAGGGTAACACTGTTAAAGGCACCTAAATAAGACATTTTGGGCCTTGTCATTTGGCCCTTTATGTCCCATTGTGGTGCTATTTAATGACCTTTCCTCACTTTCATCACCCAATCAACTCAAATCCTTTATATTCATATCACTTACCATTGCCAAAAAATGTATACTGCTGACCTAGAAGGACAAAAACAAAATATCAATAAAGCATTGGCTTAAGCTCCTCATGGATCACTGAGACTGGGAAAGGTTGCATTTGGAGGGGTGTTGGGCGATTGTGGTACCACATCATTTAATATCTGTATGATCATTAATAAACGATGAGTTGTGACATTAATAGTGAAATGAAAAAGAAACAAATTATGTTCTCTGGAAAAGGGGGGTGGTGGGGTGGCCAAGGAATATTGGCCCAGGAATATTAAAAAAGAAAAAAAGGCACCTACATAAAACCAAAATAGGACACTCCCCTAAAAAAGGTTCTGTCACTGGGGTGGTACCACTCTTGTCGCTGTTGTGTAGAGCAAGTGCCTTTTGCTCAGAGCATGGAGCTGCTTGTTATAAAGTCGGAGTGTCATGTCTTGTGTTTCGTGTCACCCTCTTTGTGGCAATAATGATAAAGAAGGATGTGCAGTTGTTTACCCTACGCGGATTTCTAGATCAGGCTGTCACTTCAAGCCTAAACCTTCCAAAGAAAGCCAGCGTAACAGAGAAGGCCCACAACTGGGGGGCAGTTGTGGGCTGAAGGCTAGGGAACCAGCCTTGCAACTGGAAGGTCGCTGATTCGATTCCCTGAACTGACAGTACTTGACTGAAGTGTCCCTGAGCAAGCTGCCTCACCCCAACTGCTCCCTGGGCACGATAGGGCTGCCCACCACTCTGGGCAAGTGTGCTCACTGCCCTCTAGTGTGTTTCTTCACAAATGTGTATGTGGTGTTACACTGCATGGATTAAATGTGGAGGCAAAATTTCCCTGTTGTGGGACTAATAAGGGTCATTTCATCTTAAAAATCCAGGCTTATTACATACTAAGGCTTATTACACAGTAACTACAGGGACTTCAGTGCAAACTGGCTGAGCTGTTCTTAGCTTATAGAAGTGTGTAATGAAACTTTAGGCCTGTCAATATACCTTCGTATAACGCACTTAAGCTGGTGACAGATAAATATACTTTTGTTTAAGTGTGCTTCAACATGTTACGGAATGCAGTTACGCAGTGAATTTCCTCACAGCACATGAAATTATAATTGAAATTGTGTTACTTTAAATCTACTTTTTGGAGAATACAGAAAAGTATGTTTTAGGTGAATTTTCCTAAAATACATCACACTAAAAAATGAACTTTTAGTACTTTTTCATTTTTGAATTTTTGAAACGAGCTACAAATTTAGCCCATTAATGCAAAGAAAGGGTTTAAAAGTTAATTCCTTGCCAGGTTAACTTTTTTGTCTGCTAACAATTTGAAATATGTGAGTTTTGCTATTTGCGGTCACGCTGTAGAAAAAGGGGACCTGAATGAATTTGTTTGTTTAACTACCATAGAACCGTTACTTTAAGTGCCTTCCTGGAAATTAAAGGGGCAGAGCTCAGGAACTGCAGCAAGAGTATCTCCAAAATGCTAACTTTACAGGGGAAGGAAAACCATACTTTACTTTTAATTTCAATGGAAACAGATTTTTTACAGGTCATTTTGGGTCATTTCTTTTGGTCCATTCATCATGAAATTTATATGCAACATAAAGGCCAATAGGCTTTTTTCCAATTATGACAAAAACTGAAAAACACAAAAGTAGAGATACAAGGTTTTGGTCAGAGAGCAGTGGCGTCCTGGTTATCTGGGGGACAAGATGGCAGTGTGAGAAAGGAAGACGTTTGGTGTGTTTTGGGGGACACAGCGGATCAATGCACTAAAGCCCCCAACTTTTTCAAATAAGGCCAACTTGAACAATAAACTGGCAGTCCTGTGGAAAAAGCAGGTTCAAGAGTATCTAAGAAAAGTAGAGTATTCCTCAGAGATCTTGAAGAAGTTTGGAGTTAGGCCTGTCCTTACCGGTGAGATGCAGCTGGTTTATTTTTCTACTTTTTTGCAATGCATTGCTAAGGACTTTTTTGAGTAATCATTTTTTAATTATTGCATTGTGGATTTTTTGGGATGTTGGAGAAACTGGGGAGTGGGGAAAGGTGTTGAACGTTGTAGAGTTTTGATGAGTTGCTATTGTTTGGATGGTGTAAATTGTGTATGTTTTATCTGAGATGTTTTTCTTCTGGGCGTATCCAAATCAACTCCTAATCATAAGCAGTGTATTGTTATCAGACAATAAATGTAACTCCTAATTGATAAGAAGACAAGTTGACTGTTATAATGGGAAGGCTTGTGTGGTCAGCAGTGATGAGTATCTGCTGATAGTGGTCTGAAGAGGGACAAACCATGAATCAGTAACAGGGTGTGAGGAGCCCAACGCTCATTGATGTGTGAGGGCAACAAAGACGGTCCTGTCTGGTCCAGTCCACCAGAACAGTTATTTTCATAGAAACTTTTTAATGATGTTATGGGAGGAATGTGCCCAAACAAACAGTGCCAAAGACTGGCTAGATTGCCCATGCTAACCCATCTTATAATGGGCACACGAGCGTTCAGAATTGAACCTTGGAGGAAATGAAGAGGATCACCTGGTCTGATGAGATTCTTCATGGAAAACCTGTTACGTGTGCACAGTTAACCTGGGGAAGTGATAGCAGCAGGATGCACTGTGAGAAAAGGACAAGCCAGTGGAGGGAATATGAAGATCTGGACAGTGTTCTGCTGGGAAACCATTTAAGTAGATTTAAAGTTGACATGTGGCAGGGCTCCTGAGTGGCACAACCATCTAAGCATTGTCCCTTTCATTAGAATTGATCCCTGGTGATGCTATAGCCATCCATGGCTGGTCCAAGAAAATTGGCCATGCTCTCTGGGTAGATAGGATGGCCTCTCTCCCAGCACAGTTCGAAAAGGTGCAGTAGCACTTCACAGGTCTCAGAGGAAGCATGTCCTAGTCTTCACCGTCCTAGCACTGGCTTTTTCGTTTGTCTGGGGAGTCCAAACTGGTGGGTGGAACTGGATATGACTAAACTCGGGAGAAAAGTGGGAGAAAAATCCAATGAAAAAAGAGATACCTACACATCATTGTGGACCAGGGACACCCCTGGCAATGGTATTGCCCAATGGCAGTGGACAATTTCAGTAAGATCATGTTCACATTGACCAGGAATGGTTTGAGGAACATGGCCTAAGATGTCATTCCAATTTAGCATCCGTGGGATGTGCTGGAACAACAAGTCCAATCCAAAGTGGCTTCACCTCAAAACTTACAGGCCTTAAAGGACCTGCTGCAAACATCTTTGTGCCAGATACCACAGGACATGCCTCGGCAGGTTGGAACTGTTTCAGTAGCAGCAGCATACTGTATTTTGACTCATCGGTATATATGGAGCATAACACATAGAATAGCACTCCAACAAACTGATTTAAATTCAACACAGTTGACTGAATTTTTCACTCAGCTGTGGTGAGCACAGTTTTAATACTTCTGCACTGATGAAATTGACCCCCTTGGTGTCCACGGCGATGAAAAAAGCTGATGCCTATAATCAGGCCAATCAAACACTGGTCCAGTGGCCACATGTAAACACACCTTAATCAAGCTCTACACGCACGGCCTGTGAGAGAATAGCAGGGAGGTGAGAGATGAGTGGCATGCACAAGTGTGGATGGATATAATCGTGATAGAAAGAGCAATGGGGTGAGAGCGTATAGAGTAAAAAAGCAATCAGCAGGGAAACAGATGGAGTGATTGCAAGAGGAAGAAGAGGATGAAAGGAAGTATATTGGTGATTGAGGGGCTAAAAGGCCAGTTTAAGTAGCTTTATAGCTTTATACGGGGAGATTCACTCAAAAGGGGTCCCGAATATTCTTTCATCTCCCATTAGGATGAAGCAATCTGAACCAAAAAAAATACACTACATACCACATGCTGCTCAATACTGTACACCACCATCCTGATGAGAAGTTGAGTGACTGAGTGTAGGGGTACGGGGGTCTGCACCCAGAAGTTCCAATTGGTGGTTAAATGTTGTGATGGCTCTCTGGTGCCTACCTCATCGCTCTAATTCAGGCATCCAGCTTTACTCTGCAGCATTCACGCAAGCCTTGGAAGCCTTAGAAGAATTATTAAGTTGTAAGAAACTCACCTCTCATGAAGGATATATACTGGCTATGGACGGTTTGTGCACAGTAGCAAGCAGTTGCAGTTGCGAGAGGCCTAGTCGCTGAAGTCGGAAACAGTCATGATTCCCTAGTTATTCCCTTCCCCATGTTGGTCTTTTGGGGCAGTCGTGGGCTGGAGGTTAGGGAAGCAGCCTTGTGACCAGAAGGTCGCCGGTTTGATCCCCTGAGGCAACAGTAACTGAAGTGCACTTGAGCAAGTCGCCTAACCCCCAACTGCTCCCTGGGAGCTGTGGATAGGGCTGCCCTCTGCTCCGCACAAGTGTGCTCACTGCCCCCTAGTGTGTGTGTTCACTAGTGTGTATGTGGTAGTTCACTGCATGGATGGGTTAAAATGCAGAGGTGAAACTTCCCTGTTGTAGGAAGTTGTAGGTCACTTAATCCAACTTAATTCCTGATCTGCGCTTGAAAATGTAGATAGTAAACAATAAATAAACAAAGTAAACAATAATACTCTTGTGTTTACCAGGTGGTACCCCCAGGTTTTTTTTTCGCACTTCATGGCTCTTCCTGTTGTAATTCTTGAAACCTACGATATATATATGCAAATATTGATAAACAAAAACCTCATATTTGTCTATTTTTTTTTGTTTTTGACATAACTTGAAATAACGTGAAAATGCCTATTGCCCTTTACATTGTTTGTGAATTCTATAAAGAATGGACCAAAGGAAATGGTCCAAAATGACTTGAAAAAATGTCCATTGCCTTACATTAAAAGCCAAATAGGGTTTTTCCTTTTCCTGTAAAATTGTCATTTTGAAGACATGAGGCTTTATATATAGAGAGAGCTCAATCCCTGACCCCTAAACTTCAATACTAACAATTTCCCTAAGTTCCACGTTTTCATGTCCCCACTGAAACACAGTGTTATAGTCCAGAGGCGGAGCCTTATTTTAACCACACCCCTGCATTTTAGAGCAGGAATTGAGACTGCATCCCTGTCCCTCATGGCCACATGAGCAGGTAGATCCCATTGCTTTGAAGTAAATGTGTCCAAATGTCTGAAAATCAATGTGGAACTTTATTGTCACACATTTTCTGTGGTTAAGTAAACATGTATGTGTTTTAATGTATATCATTATGATTTTATGTGTGTACAGCTGTTCAACGTCAAGTCACTAGTCAAGCACCTCTGCTCTGTTCTGCTCAAAATGAGCTGAAATTGTCATTAGTGAAACATTTGGTAAAGTTTCAGTGTTATGACGGTTGTCGCGGTGACAAAATGGAATGTTCAAGGTAAAGATGTAAAGAAATGACTCCAAGCAAACGCGTTTCAGTCTAGAGTCTGAAATGTGTTGTGAACTCTGAATTTGAACTCATTCAGTAGAAACAGCCATATATCAGTACATACATACACGAACGTTCTATAGAATGTGCTTGCTATACATTCCACCTGCTACCTGCAGTGAAGTAGTGACCCAGAAGAATACATAGGAGACAAAAGAGTAAAAAACAGTTTCCTTCGCCTACCGCTGACAAAAGAGCCGTAGAACCATAGAGAGAGAAGCAGTGTTCCTATTTCAGTATTCAAGGGAGGAGGAGAGGAAACAGCACAGAAATGATTACAGAACACAATGTTTATTCATGAATCGCTGTTCAGGCTTTGCTTGGCAACAATAAGCATGTGCCCACTGTGCAAAACAAGTACTTAAGTTGTTTACGTTTGGACCAACAAGTACATTACAATGGAAAAAAAGAGTTTCAGCTTAGAATGTTCATTCCGCAATGTTCACTCGCACATGGACATGAAATACTTAATAGTATATATTTATACTATACAATAATAGGCCTTGCATAATCACTGATCCCCATGTGTTATTTTTCTTCAAATAAATACTATTTTTCATAGAACATGGCTGTAGATATTCAGGCTTTCTATTTACATTTACAGCAAATAGCAGACGCTCTTATCCAGAGTGACTTACAAGTAGAGCTTTGTTTGTCTAGAGAAAGTGTCTTTGCTAGTTACCAGTAGGTTAGAGAGAAATACGGTCCTGAGCTCAGATACTGCTAGAAACAATAAGTCACTGTAGATACAGAGAGAAAAGGAACAGAGTTGAACACAGAACAGTGCAATACACTACAATACACTACAATACAATACAATACAATACAATACAACACACTACAAAACAATACAATACAATACAATACAATACAATACAATACAATACACTACAATACAACACACTACAATACAATACAAAACAATACAATACAATACACTACAATACAATACAACACAACACACTACAATACAATACAATACAACACACTACAATACAATACAAAACAATACAATACAATACAACACACTACAATACAATACAATACAATACAATACAATACAATACAACACAACACAACACACTACAATACAATACAACACACTACAATACAATACAATACAACACACTACAATACAATACAATACAATACAATACAATACAATACAATACAATACAACACAACACAACACAACACACTACAATACAATACAATACACTACAACACACTACAATACAATACAACACAATACAATACAATACAACACACTACAATACAATACAATACAATACAATACAATACAATACAACACACTACAATACAATACAATACAACACACTACAATACAATACAATACAATACAACACACTACAGTACACTACAATACAATACAATACAATACAACACACTACAATACACTACAATACAATACAATACAACACACTACAATACAATACAATACAATACAATACAATACAATACAACACACTACAATACAATACAATACAACACACTACAATACAATACAATACAATACAATACAAAACAATACAATACAATACAACACACTACAATATAATAAAATACAATATAATAAAATAAACCAAAATACACAGTGCAATAGAATAAAATACTAAACAATATATAAGGAGTAGAGGTCGTAAAGGTGGATGACTTCAAAGAGATTTTCGTTGGGAGTGACAAAGATTAGAAATGAGCAGATCAAAGGGACAGCGAAGGTGGAGCAGTTTGGATATAAAGCCAGAGAGGCCAGGTTGAGATGGTTTGGACATGTGTTGAGGAGGAATAGTGGATATACTGTATTGGGCAAAGAATGTTGGAGATGGAGCTGCCGGGCTGAAGGAGAAGAGGTAGAGCTCAGAGAAGCTTTATGGATGTAGTGAAGGTGGACATGGAGATGGTTTGTTAATTTGTTTCTTTTGTTTTGTTTTCAACAGAAGTTCCGTATTTGGTCACCAACTACGCACAACTGTTCAGAGTAAGAATGGCATGCATGTCACTCCTCTGAAAGAAAAGTGATGGAACAGACTGTGTAGAGAAAAACATTTGACCCCATATCTAAATTTCCCATTTATGAGTCTCACAGTTAGAGTTTTGGTGGATATTGGTGTCCAGATGTTGTGCACCTTCTCTAGAGCCATTAGGTGTCCAGTTACAGCTTCATGTAAATGTTTAAATCCCCAGATTATCTCCTGTTCACTCAGAGGAATCGGGATGTGTGATGTGAATTGTGAGATTAAAGTCGGCAGTATGCTTTCGTTTGAAGTATACTGCCGACTTTACACTCAGCAGATGTTACATTGACCCCTTAAATGGCCGGGGCCCACCTTTGGCAGGCCCAAAGTTTATTGACACACTTCTATAACCTAAGAATAGCACAGCCAGTTTCTCTGAAGTCCCTGTAGTTCCTGAATAATAGGCCTGTTTTATGTAATAAGCCCAGGTATTTAAGGATTTAAAGTGTTTCCATTTTCAATGAAGCATAAATAAAACACGATTGCATACTAGGACAACTCCATAAACAACTTTAATACACTCTCATATTCTCTAAGAGAAGAGATATATGTCCATAAACAACCTTAATAAAAGCTCATAGACACAAAGACATGACAGCAGAACTCTCATATATTCTAGAATAGGACATATTAGTCCATATGCAACCTCAGTACAACCGTTCTATACACAAGTATGGGAAATATTAGTTCATAAACAACTCTAAAAATGCTAATATAGGCTGGAATAGAAAATATTCACCCAGAAATAACAAAAACACTATACATTAGAGATATTAGTCTAAATAACCTTATCAAACACTCATATACTATATAATAGGGATATCAGCCCATAAAAACCTACTACAGGATATATTATTGTATAAACAACCCAAATAGCTCCTATACAGTACAATAGGAGAAATTAGTCAATAAACGACCTACATAACAATAATTCTATGCACTGAAATAGGAGATATTAATCAATACACAGCCTAGCATAGGAGGTATTAGTCAATAAACAACCTAAATAACTTTGATACACTAGAACAGGAGATTAGTTTATAAACAGTAAACAGTCTTACTAGGAGATATTATCACATAAGCAATCCCAATAAACACTCATACATACTAGAATAACAGTTAATACACCATTAGGAATTTCAGCAAACATTCTTAAAGACTCAAATAGGAGCTATTAGTCCATAAACAAGCTCAATTATCACTTCTTTAGACTATGAAATATTAGTCCATAAACATCCTACACTACAATAAGATAAATAACCCATGTATATGAGAATAGGAGAAATTAGTCAATAAACAACCTACATAACAATAATTCTATGCACTTGAATAGGAGATATTAATCAATACACAGCCTAGATAACTTCTGTGCACTGGAATAGGAGCTATTAGTCCATAAACAACCTCAAATATCACTTCTTTAGATTATGAGATATTAGTCCATAAACAACCGAAAGTCCAGAAATAACAGAAGCTCTACTTTACCCAGGGATATATTAATCTACATAACCTCAGTTAACACTCCTAAACTCTATAATAGGGGATATCAACGCATCTAACACTGCAGTAGACTAGGAGATATTAGTCCATAAACAACCCAAATAAATTCTATACACTAGAATAGGAGATATTAGTCAATAAACAACCTCTGTAAAGTCTTACACAGAATAGGAGATGTCAGTACTTAAACAACCTAAGTAAATCATATACACTGCAATAGAAGATATTAGCCAGTATATAAGCTAAATAACTCTTGCATATTGGAATAAACAACATAAAAAAACTCTACACACTGGAATAGTAGATAAATTTGTCCCTGAGACATTAATCCACAAAGAACCTAAATAACTGCCCTTATAGACTAAAATAGGATATATTAACCCATGAACAGCCTCAATAAATGCCTGTTCAAACTAATACACAAGATATTAGTCCACGGACACCCTCAGAACAAGCTGCTATTCATGAGAATAGAAGATATTAGTGCATAAACAATCCCTAAACTTTTGGATTTGGAATTCGATTTGACATGGGAAGCTAACGCACCCCTGCCTCTACTGTGTCCTTCAGAGCCTTAAACCTAAACAGTCGCACAAGCCAAAAAACCAAGCTTATCTACCGTTCCCTTTACCGATTTAGTAGTCTTATCTCATTTATAACGTTAGATAAACACTGTTTATGACATATGCTGATAAACCTCAGCAATGCAGGCTCACAATGATGATATGCTCAGCAATAGAGAAACACAGCAGACACATTCAGAATGCAGAGTTGGGTATAATTAATAGATTATAGTCCATTGCAGACAATATCATTTAATGATTAAAGCGCTTTAAAGGCCAGACTTTGTTGGAAGCCTGCTGTGCGTATTATTGCAGCAGAGCTCTTGCAGAAAGTGCTTTAGGACGCGCTGTTGCGGCGCTGCAGATCGTTTTAATTGAACAGGCCCCTCTGTGGCAGGTTGTCTGAACCTGGCCCAGGTTGTGAATGAATTTGGATTTAAACAGCCTGCCTGCATTAGGCCTTTAATCTGGACTGAGCCGGTTTCTTTGTGTTTGTGTTTGTAGAGCTGGCTCGGCATCTCCGAACAGGTCACCAAAGCATGCGTGTCTAAAAGAGCTAATTTCCCCCGTCACTGCATGCTCTCCAAACATTACTGCAGATAATTGGAAATGACAGGAAACAAACAATGTGCACACACACACACACACACACACACACACACACACACACACACACACACACACACACACACACACAGACACACACACAGGCATGCTTTTCTAGGTCATGTGTGGTTGTGAGCTATAGACTAATATACAGTGTGGAATGCGTACGTACCTGGTGGTTAACAACTGTATTGGATTCTCATTTCTTTTGAGTAAAATTAAGTCTCAGTGATGATCAGGGGCCTAACACATTATTGCCCCCACTTTGCCCCAGGACAGTCACAAGACAAGTCCAGCCAGAGTTGGCACAGTAGTGCAACAGAGGCAAATTAGGCAGGTTTATTGATGTTTTGCGCTGTCACAAACTCCATTTTTGATGTTAAAAAGTGGCTGTGCCAGGCTAAAAAATAGTGGCGATGACCCTTTACCGCCCATAATAAGACATAAGGGGTGGTTGCTGCTCGTTTGCATCTTTGCCACTTTTGCATACCCATTTATAGGTGCTTACCTCTCAAAGCACAGTGTATTAAGGGAAGATTATAATAATAAAGCGCCTACTGCCATTTACCAAGACTGAAAGGAAACGCTGCTGCTATTTAACGCCTGTAAAAAGCTCTTAGTCTTATTTTTGGCACTAATATGGCTGCTATTGTTTTCGCTTAGACAAAACAGAGTTTTTCAAACTTTTATTTATTTGGGATGAGAAACAAAATTGTAAATGCCATGCCATATTATTTCCTGATGACGGAAGATTAAAAACCAAATAGTTGTTAAATAACATTTTAAACTACAATTCAATTTTGCAACACTATCAAAAAAGATTTTTTTAGGTTTATTGTTTGTTTAGGATTTATCGCAGGTGGTTGCTAAGGTGTTGCAAGGCTGTTGCTATGCTATCCCAGGGGATCGCTAAGATGTTGCTAGGCCTTTGCTATCTTATCTCAGGTGGTTAGTAACGTGTTGCCAGGCTGTTGCTATGCTATCCCAGGTGACCGCTAAGATGTTGCTAGGCCTTTGCTATTTTATCTCAGGTGGTTGCTAAGGTGTTGCAAGGCTGTTGCTATGCTATCCCAGGTGACCGCTAAGATGTTGCTAGGCCTTTGCTATTTTATCTCAGGTGGTTGCTAAGGTGTTGCAAGGCTGTTGCTATGCTATCCCAGGTGATCGCTAAGATGTTGCTAGGCCTTTGCTATCTTATCTCAGGTGGTTGCTAATGTGTTGCAAGGCTGTTGCTATGCTATCCCAGGTGACCGCTAAGATGTTGCTAGGCCTTTGCTATCTTATCTCAGGTGGTTGCTAAGGTGTTGCAAGGCTGTTGCTATGCTATCCCAGGTGATCGCTAAGATGTTGCTAGGCCTTTGCTATCTTATCTCAGGTGGTTGGTAACGTGTTGCCAGGCTGATGCTATGCTATCCCAGGGGATCGCTAAGATGTTGCTAGGCCTTTGCTATTTTATCTCAGGTGGTTGCTAAGGTGTTGCAAGGCTGTTGCTATGCTATCCCAGGTAATCGCTAAGATGTTGCTAGGCCTTTGCTATTTTATCTCAGGTGGTTGCTAAGGTGTTGCAAGGCTGTTGCTATGCTATCCCAGGGGATCGCTAAGATGTTACTAGGCCTTTGCTATTTTATCTCAGGTGGTTGCTAAGGTGTTGCAAGGCTGTTGCTATGCTATCCCAGGGGATCGCTAAGATGTTGCTAGGCCTTTGCTATTTTATCTCAGGTGGTTGCTAAGGTGTTGCAAGGCTGTTGCTATGCTATCCCAGGTGATCGCTAAGATGTTGCTAGGCCTCTGCTATCTTATCTCAGGTGGTTGTTAACGTGTTGCCAGGCTGTTGCTATGCTATCCCAGGGGATCGCTAAGATGTTGCTAGGCCTTTGCTATTTTATCTCAGGTGGTTGCTAATGTGTTGCAAGGCTGTTGCTATGCTATCCCAGGTGACCGCTAAGATGTTGCTAGGCCTTTGCTATTTTATCTCAGGTGGTTGCTAAGGTGTTGCAAGGCTGTTGCTATGCTATCCCAGGTGATCGCTAAGATGTTGCTAGGCCTTTGCTATCTTATCTCAGGTGGTTAGTAACGTGTTGCCAGGCTGTTGCTATGCCATCCCAGGTGATCTCTAAGATGTTGCTAGGCCTTTGCTATTTTATCTCAGGTGGTTGCTAAGGTGTTGCAAGGCTGTTGCTATGCTATCCCAGGGGATTGCTAAGATGTTACTAGGCCTTTGCTATTTTATCTCAGGTGGTTGCTAAGGTGTTGCAAGGCTGTTGCAATGCTATCCCAGGTGATCGCTAAGATGTTGCTAGGCCTTTGCTATCTTATCTCAGGTGGTTGCTAAGGTGTTGCAAGGCTGTTGCAAGGTGCTGCAAGGCTGTTGCTATGCTATCCCAGGTGATTGATACGGTGCTGCTAGGCCTTTGCTATTGTGTCTCAGCTTGTATACTTGCATGATGGTGAAATAAGAGAAGTGTCCAAAACCATTTGGCTACAGAAATAGAAATATAAGCATTGTATTTTACAAGTAAGTAGAATGAGCATCCATCCCTTCATTCATACGGACAAGAAATGTTACAACGAAGTCTGTACAAGCACCACAAAGTGAACAAGATACACTCAAAATGTGTTTATTTATGGTTAGCGTGAGGCTAAACTGATGAAGGTTAAATGGGGGGATAAAATGCGTTTGGCTGAACAGACATAGATAAAAGTGACATAGGTTGAATGGGCAGTCAAATGTCAATATGTCAGATATTGTGACATCACTGGGATGATGGCACGTTTTGGAAACCTTTTTTTAATGTTTCAGACTTCATCCAGCTTTCCTTGATGTAGAGCCTTTAAAAGGCATCTTGCACATAGAATGAGTGTTTTGTCTTTTCTTCACACAGGGGTCACTTTCAACCTCTCCCCTCAGCCCATTCATTTGTGAATGTAAATAGGCTGTCATTTAGGTAGTATGAAGATGAATAACAGTTTGTAAAGCTGCTGGAATGTGTGCTGGAAGGCGGCTGGAGGGCGATTATGATCGCTAAGCATAATAAAGAACATTAATTTTGTTTTGGAAGTTTCTATGGTTTGTTTGCACCCCTTTCAAGTCCTTAGAGCTTCTATATAATGAAAGTTATTGTTGCTTTAAAGAAACATTGCTTAGCCATGAATACCAATTATCTACTTCAGAATGATTATAAGGTTTTGTGCTTGCACAATGAATCTAAATGTTTGTAGACACATGCTCATCCAGCGATTCTTCTGAAATCATGGGTATTAATAGATGGTTTGTCCTCCTTTGTTGGAATAACAGCCTCTACTCTTCTAGGAAGGCTTTATGCGAGATCAAGGGTTCGCAAAATGTGGCTCCAGAGCCAATTTTGGCTCATTTACTGCCCCCTCTTTTAGGTAAAAGTCAAATTCTAACATGGCTTTAATAAGGAAATGCGCTTATATACTGGAATTAATGTATAACATCTCATTTGCCAACCTTTAGTCCTGATGATTGGTGTGAAGGCATCTCTAGCTCTAACTTTTCTGCAAGTGCACCCATGAGGTTTAGTGGGTTCTCTCTTGCTCTAACTGAACACTGACTGGCTATTTCCTTGTCCATTTAACCAGCTACACTTACCATATAAGTACACTTTGTACTTCTACAGTTACAGACTGTAGTCCATCTGTTCCTCTGAATACTCTTTATCCCCCTTTTACCCAGTTCTTCAGTGGTCAGGACCAAGACAATCCTACCTTGTTGATAAAAATACATTTTACACCAAATACATATCTCAAAACTAACAATGTCTCTGACATCAGGCAACATCCATAACTCTTTATTTGCAATATTATTATTATTATTATTATTATTACTATTACTAAGCATCACCCTGGTGACCATATGGACTGTATTTCTCCAGAAAATCACGTTTTCTGTTTCAGTCTTTAAGCTTCTTAAAGGCTTGTTCATGATTCCACTGACTGCATCCATCCATCTTGTTGCTGGACGTCCTCTTATTCTTTTCCCTTCAACTGTTTAAAGGATCTTTGTTTTTCCCAATTAACTCATTCTTCTCAGAATAGGTCCAAACTAACAGCTTTAGTCTAGTTATATAGGCTTTGAGTAAGAGGTGAGGCTTGATTTTTACCATCCAAGATACTCTCAAACATCTTTGCCACCATCTAATTTAAAAGGCCTCAAGGTCTCACTTATTTTTCAAATCCGTAATTGTTGCAATTGAATATCTTTGCAAGTGTGTTCAACCTTCTACTGCCAAGTGCCGTATTTTTTGACTGCTGCATCCTTTGTTGTTAGTAATTGATCCAAGTGGGCAAAAGGTGTCCACCATCTTCACATCTTCTTCATCAGTGGCAAAGATAGCAGTATTTCCTGTTGTCATAACCTCGGTCTTCTTTATATTGAGCTAAAGTTCCACATTTTCACCGTTCTTTAAGCTTCCATTTAAGGGCCTTCAGGTCATCCAGATGTTTCACTATGAGTGTTGTATCATCTGCATATCAAAGGTTATGGACGTTTTTTTCCACCAATCCTGAATCATCAATATATGTTCTGCATATAGGATAAACATGGATGGAGATAGTGGACAGCCTTGTCTTACTCCTTTGCCAGGTGGAACCAGGTGCTATTTTTCTCTAAAGGCACCCTGCACATAAATTTAAAAGCAAATTTTTTTCACAAAGCTATCGTAAATACATTTGTAACCATTTTGTGTAATAACTTTCTGTTGTTGTTGAGAAGTCTTGAAATATTGACCTGAGCTTGTTGATCGAATCAACTATGATCATCAACTATGTTGCTTTCAGTCCTTCCAAAGGATTCTTCATCATATGTAATGGCATTCAATGTTGTCATTGTCAACCGTGTGCCTTCATCTTGATGTCCTTATTCTACTGAACATCAGCCTCTCATGAGAGAGTTCATGCTAGAAATGGTTTGATGTTATCTCACATTTATGTAGATACTAAATACTTTGCGTAATTTGGCTCTTGTATGCAGATACCCCATTTTAGGGTAGCATTGGTACTAGGTTTGATGTGTTGGATTGGTTTACATTAGCCTTGTTGCAAACAGAATCAGTGCCTGGCTACATCAGCAAGTACACTGATGATGTTACTGTCTCCAAGCTCATCACAACACACCCCAACCAGAAACCATGGATGACTGCAGAGGTGCAAATGCCTGCTGAGAACCCGTGACAAGGTTTGCAAGTCAAGGGACAAAGCAAGCCTCAGGACAGCAAGAGCCAAGCTTTCCCAGGCCATTAGAAAGGCAAAGCACGCCTACTCAAAGAAAATCCACACTCATTTTCAAAACACTGCTGACACACGGCGCATGTGGCAGGGCATCCAGGCCATCACCAACTACAAGTCACCTTCACCTGCTTGTGACAGTGATGTCTCCCTTCCAGACGCGCTTAATAACATCTATGCTCTGTTTGAAGCACAAAACGGCATGACAGTGAGGAAAACCAAACCTCCTCCAAGTGAATAGGTACTTTGTCTGACCACTGCTGATGTGTAGAGAACTCTACACAGATTTAACCCACAAAAAGCCCACCATACTGGACAGAGTGCTCAGGGAATGCGCCAAACACCTGGCTGATGTTCTCATGGACATATTCAACATCATCATCCCTGTGCCAAAGATGTCTCCAGTGTCATGCCTCAATGACTACCGTCCCGTTGCACTCACTCTCATCATCAAGAAGTGCTTCGAGAGGCTTGTCATGTGGCACATTAAAGACCAGCTTCCTCCACTGGACCCGCTTCAATTTGCATATCACCCCAACCGCTCAACAGATGATGCCATCTCCACCACACTCCACTTGGCTCTCATCCACCTGGACAATAAAGACGTCAGAATGCTGTTCACAGACTTCAGCTCAGCGTTCAACACCATCATCCCTCAGCAGCTGATTGGAAAACAGCCTGCCGGGCCTGAACGCCTCCCTCTGCAACTGGGTCCTGGATTTCCTGACTGAGAGACCTCAGTTAGTCAAGATAGGTAAGTCTCCAGCACCACCATACTGAGCACCGGCGCCCCTCAGGGCTGTGTGCTTAGTCTACTGTTGTTTACTCTACTGACTCACAACTGTACTGCAAAGCACAGCTCAAATCACATCAAGTTTGCTGATGACACGATTGTGGTGGGTCTGATCAGCAAGAATGATGAGTCAGCGTACAGAGAGCAGGTGCAGAGGCTAACGGACCGGTGCGGAACCAACATCCTGTCTCTGAATGTAGACAAAAGTAAGGAGATGGTTGTTGAGGTGGCCACCCCCCACTTGGCTCTGCTGTGAAAGTCATCAGGAGCACCAAGTTCCTTGGTGTCCACATCACAGAGAACCTCACCTGGTCAACACCAACTCCATAGCCAAGAGAGCCCAGCAGCGCCTCTACTTCCTGTGGAGACTAAAGAAGGCCCATCTCCACCCTCCCATTACTGGGGGACTGTGGAGAGTATCCTGAGCAGCTGCATCATCGCATGGTTTGGGAAGTGCACCGCCTCAGTCCGCAAGACCCTACAGCATATAATGAGGACAGCTAAGAAGATCATTGGGGTCTTTCTCCCGTCCGCCATGGACATCTAAGCCACACATTGTATCCAGAAAGCCACTAGCATTGTGGACGACCCTGTCCATCCCTCACACCCACCCCCCCCCACCCCCCATATTCTACACACACACCTTTTTTGATGCTCTACTTTCACTATCTGGAACATTGCTGCTAACACTGTATTTATACTGTTTACTCAAGTTTTACGACCTCAGTAGCTGCTGTGTTTATGTATGTTATCTGACTGCATGGTTAACAGATCACAGCATGTTAAATATCTCTGCACCTTACTCCACTACCTCATGTCCAGAAATGTGTGCTGTGCCAGTTCTGCACTGTCCAGTCTGTTCACTGTGTCTAGTGTCTGTTTAATTGATCGTATTTATTATATTAATTATGATATGTCTTAATTTTTTTGTTTGCACACTATGTCTGCACATTTGCACTTTGTACTTTTTGTTCCATGTTGCACCGTGTTGTTTCTGGAGGAACGCAATTCCACTTCACTGTATACTTGTACATAGATGGAATGACAATAAAAGCCTCTTGACTTGAACCGTCTGGGCACTGCACACTCACGACCAAGAACACACACACCCACACACCATATTAAGTCCAGCAGAACCAGTATCCGACTGGATGATGAGTTTTTCTGCTGATGGACAGATGGCTGATGACCCGTTGATGGCCCAGTTTGATTTTTAGACCTTTCTGTCACTTCTCTCTCTGCTGGAGAGAACACAACACTTTCCTACTGAGGGATTTTTGGCTTATTTCTTGAAGCAACGGCACAGAGGCATTTCTTAGGATGCCTTTTTTTAAATCCCTAAAATGGGGATGCTACAAATGTGTTGCTTTTGAAAACTGCCTAGAATTTGATTAGTTATCATCTTGCTTTAAAAAGGACTGACTAATATGATTGGCCATAACATCAAGACATTGTGAGTTCGATCTCTGGTGATGCCACAGCCATCTGGAAGTCCAACAGAGTATAATTGGTCTCACTCTGTCTGGGTGGGTGTGGTCATTTAAAAGCAGACTAAAAAGAAGTATGAACACAATACAGACTAAGGTCAATCCCATTTCACCCTTTACCCCTACCACTTACCCCTACTACCCAATCCCTGAGTTTTGCGCATTCACGTCTAAAGGTAGGATGTCCTGATTTTTGTTGAGATAGAGGGGTAGGGTGAAGTGTTAGGGGTACATGGCCCTCCAAACAGAGGTTTTACAGAAGCACACTCCAAACGGAGTGTAATGAGGAAAAAAGCACAAGCACAAGCGACCAAAGAAACCCACAAATGTATTTTCTATGTTAAGAAATACAATATCCATTGTATTATCTTAGCTAAATGTCATTTCAATGTATTATGGTCTTTTTTTTCATAACAAGCTAAAACATCAATAGTAGTATGCTGGCATCTCAGCAGCTAGCTAGAGAAATTTCCCGTTAAACCTTAGATGGTGCAAGAGTTACATTGTGGCACCTACAGCATCAGAACAGATGCACCATTTAAGGTGGAACAAGAAAATTCAAACAAGAAGCTGGCAAATAGCTGAGTTCTGCTTCATGTCACTGAAGAATTATGGGTGGGCTATAATAAATAACTATTTTTATCTTTGAAGGTATACGATCCCCTAAATGTAACTAAAGCCCAGCAGCGATGTTGCTGAACTTTAAGTTAAGTGACCCTTATTAGTCCCACAACGGGGGAATTTCACCTCCGCATTTAACCCATCCGTGAAGTGAAACACCACATACACTCTAGTGAGCACATACACACTAGGGGGCAGTGAGCACACTCGCCTGGAGCGGTGGGCAGCCCAATCCACAGCGCCCGGGGAGCAGTTGGGGGTTAGGTGTCTTGTTCAAGGACACCTCAGTCATGTGCTGTTGGCTCTGGGGATCGAACCGGCGACCTTCCAGTCACGAGGCTGGTTCCCCAACCTCCAGCCCACGACTGCCCCCTTTACCCTCCTCTGCTGTCCCTGCAGACGGGCAGGGTTTCCTACAGAGCAGTGCTACTAACTGTTAATGAAGTAATGTTCTTTTTATTTGCGGGTCCCATTTCATAGTGGAAGATCTCAACCACTAACCGTTGTAACTCAGTTCCAAGGGGCAAGGTGACACTTGAAAACAATGGGTAGAGGTAAAAATAAGAAATGGGATTGGGCCCAAAGGTGTCTAAAAGGATCGAACCACACTATGTAAATTATATATTTATGCACTGATTGCTTAAGAATAATGCAGACAGATAAGACACACATAACAAGCTCAGTTAGGCCAGCGTGGCTCAGATGCAATTATAAATGCACCCAACTGTTTAAAACAAGCAATTCCACGGATCTTCTGAGCTGGAATGCTGGTCAACGTTCCAATGCCTTTTAGCCCAGGAACAGCACAACGTTTAATCAACTTTCACTCCAATAACTCTGCTACACACTGTCTGCAGGAATGACACTCTGGATAACTTCAGTGGAAAGGGGTGGGGCTAAACGGCCAAGCTGTTTTTTGAGCTTAGTTTTCCTGTGTGGACTGGAACATTCCGTTTTCAAATGTTAGCAATGCTTACACAAAAAGCCTGAAACATTAGGCTCGATGATATATCCCTTTAATATGAAGCCTACCAGTTGGGAAAATGTGCAGTATGGCTCTTTACGGAGACAGAATCTCCTTTAGTGTAGTTAGTGAACCTGCACAAACTTTATTACACTGTGTCTCTCACTCATGTGTCTTCATAACACTGCCTGGCCCCCTCCCGAGACTGCAGGAAATGAGGGGTGCTGTGCCAAAACAGCTGTGTCAAGCATGCTCCAGAGATTAAAAGCAAAATGCAAATGATGAGTAACATCCTTGCCTTCTTTTCCCTCCCCTACAGTTTTATACCTGGCGAATGTCAGTCTAACACCTAGATTTCTTCTTCTGCCCGAAGGGAGAGAAAATTGGAGGAAGAAGAGAGGGGAAGGAGGCTTTTGAGAAGTTTCTAATCACCTGGACCAAAGACGGGGGAGTAAAGAGGGGTTAAGGAGAGATGCTCTCAAGGGCAGAATTAACAGGCAGCAGCAGGCGGCTGAGCCTGGAGCTCCAGGCTCCCTCGGAGCTCCAGATAGACTGACTGTGTGCGTGCATATGTATGTGTGTGTGTGTGTGTGTGTGTGTGTGTGTGTGTGTGTGTGTGCCAGCTAGCTAATGAAATGACAGGCAGGTAGCTCACATCTCCATCCATTAGAAACCATACACAAACACAATGGAAAAAAAAAAAAGCTAGCACCGAATAACAGCGGCCTTTGTACGACAGCAACGCCACAGCTTACGAGAGCAATGATTAATTTATTGAGTTGATGCATCGATTTAAATTTCATTCATTGCACTGATGGGAAACTGTGGTAAGAGTAAGATGGCAATCTAATTGCTCTTGCGTTAGCCTTGAAGCAATCTGAAGTGTCTCCAATAGACGGTTGAAGCCGTGCGACAAATTTCATCTACTGGGTGTAATGACATTCGATAAAGAGTCTTTTTAAAACTGCTTTTTAAAGGGTATAAATACTAAAATCCTTGGTTCCAAAACGCACTTCGTCATGTTCTTCACAACGTTCATATTTCATAAGATACATTCAAGTCAAGTCAGCTTTATTGTCAATTATCAGGTGTAATACCAGTCATTGCCACCAGAGGTCAGCCTCACATGAATACTGACATACTCCCTAGTTGCACCCTGACCCCTCACCTGCAGCTCATTTCACCTGCCTATTTAAGGGCCCTAACCCAAACCCAAACCCTATTCTGGCTCAGTGTGAAGTCCATTGCAGGCTTAAGATATAATGTCTATCTAATTTACCAAGAAACATTTATTCTTGCCTTTCAACCCCACTGACCAAAAGATTAAGATACTACCTGACCCAAAAGATAGCCCATAGTTGCTACGGTTTAAAGCATAGGCATATACAAGACAAAACACTAATTTTGCAACATCTTGTCTTTATTGGGACTATCAAATTAGTCAACTGTCCAAAGGACCAGGCATTATGCAACTAAAAGTATGGTCTCAGTTTTTTATCAAATTCGACTTAAAATACAAGGCACAAAAAAAATAACAGGCCTTGCCTATTTAAGTTCAGCAAAATAGGCCTAACCTATACAACGTTTTAACAATTTCAGTACATGAAGAGTCCTTGGGCAAGACTCCTAACACC
Source organism: Pygocentrus nattereri (assembly GCF_015220715.1). Taxonomy (NCBI): domain Eukaryota; kingdom Metazoa; phylum Chordata; class Actinopteri; order Characiformes; family Serrasalmidae; genus Pygocentrus; species Pygocentrus nattereri. The sequence continues at coordinate 4,166,458 of NC_051223.1, read as the reverse complement.
ACCTGTGTAAAAATGATCAAGTTGTAAGTCGCTCTGGATAAGAGTGTCTGCCAAATGCCATAAATGTAAATGTAAACGAAAATAAAGCGTTCAAGAAATGACTGGAGTTGTTAGATCCACGCTATCCTATTAGCAGTTGGACTTTCTCCTGAACTCAGAGCTTCATAGGCTCAAACATGTCCAGCACAGACTCCTGTGTGCTAAAATAAGTTCTCTCCTGCTGTTCTAGAGCAGCTGAATCAAGTGGGGAAAATCTCTCTTCTTTATCTCTACATGTGGTGGCAATGTGTCCTGGTTTAAGGACACTGCCCCATGGAAGGCCTGAACGGTAAGATGTCTGCCTGTGTGACATGCCAAACACAGCCAAAACTATTTCTTCCATCACTTTCTCAATTGCAGCCTCCACAAATGTATGAAAAAATATAATATTGGCTAACACTTACACCAGTTTTACCAGCGGGGGTGGCTGTCTCCCTCTTTACCCTTCAGGGGCCAGGTGAAAAATATTCACCAGGGAGCCAAGTAGCTAACAATTAGCATGCAATACTGGCTTCATCCCCAAGGCCAGTTCTACCCAACAGTCTGCCAACTAGAGAGCTGGCCTTCAGTTACATTTGAGCCACATTGTTCAGTGGTTCTATTTTATTACAGCTGAAGTAACTTACAGATCACATTCCTTAAAACTTTAGCTTAGTTATGACATGTACACAATATGGCCAAATATATGTGGACGGCCCTCTTAATGATTGAGTTTAGGTGTTTCAGGCATTATTAACAGGTGTGTAAAATCAAGCACAAAGCCATGCAATTTCTATAGACAAACACTCACACTAGAATGGGTTGTACTGAAAAGCTCAGTGACTTTAGCACTTTGAACCCACTTTGAAATTTCATAGGATGTGACCTTTGCCACAAGACGGTTAATAAAATCTCTGCCTGCTAGATCTGCCCCAGTCAACTGTAAGTGTTACCGTTGTGAAATGGAAGTGTCTAGAAGCAACAACAGCTCAGCCACAAAAGCAATAGACCACACAAACACAGAGAACAGGGCTGCCACGTGTTGAAGTGTATAGTGTGCATGGCTTAGCTGCTGCCTAAAAGTCACTATGTGCATTGGTAAGTGTTGGCTGGAGTGATGTGCTTGTCTTCTAATTGAATATTGTCTTTCTGCTGGTAAAGGTAGGCTCTGAGTTAAGACTTTCTCTAGCTCTGACTCCTGTAACCTTGTTGGTTACAAGGCTGTCTTGTAGAATCTAGTGCTTAGCTGTAATTACTAGTTTCAGGTGTGGTTTCAGGTAAGCCAAAGGTGTGAATTGTAGGCTGAACTATCAGTCATAAGGCTAATAAATTGAGGAGGTATTCCCTGGAAGAATAACTCTTCCTTTTTCTCTAGGTATCAACAAGGACTTCTTGTTTCTAGCAATATCTGAGCTCAGGACTAACTTTCTCTCTAACCTATTGGTAACTAGCAAAGATACTTTCCCTAGATAGACAAAGCACTTTTTGTAAGTCACTCTGAATAAGAGCGTCTGCTAAATACTGTAAATGTAGAGCAAAGCATGCCACCACTGGAGTCTAGAGGAGCAGAAATGTGTTCTCTTGAGTGATTAATCATATTTCCATTTCTGGCAGACTCAAGGATGAAACTGGGTTTGGTGGATGCCAGAAGAACACTTCTTCCAGAATGCATATTGCCAACAGTAAAGTTTGGTGGAGGTGGGATAATGGTCTGGGGCTGTTTTTCAGGTTTCATGGTTTGATGTGGAGGAACTCGAGTAACCCACACAGAGCCCTGACCTCAACCCCACTGAATACCTTTGGGATAAACTGAAACATCAGACAGATCTTCTTGTCCAACATCAGTTCCTGACTTCACAAGCTCTTTTGATTTAATGGGCATAAATTCCCACGGATACACTCCAAGATCTTGTGGCCCTCTGTTATAGCCACAAATGTGGGGGGCAACTCCACATTATCTTTAGTTTTCAAAAAGGCTGTCCAGCAAGCTCATGTAGGAGTCATGGTCTGATGTCCACATACTTTTGGCCATATAATGTAATATATAAACTACAGACTAGCCAACTTTTAATCAACTGTTAATTAGTTGCTACAGTTGCAGTGCTTACGTTCTATATATTCAAAGCCATGCAAAGGTTTACTTGTGTACAATTTACTACCTGTAGCTAATAACGTAACAAAACCTAAATTCTCTGCTTAAAACGTGAAACTCCTGAAATTTTCCTGTTTGTTTTTGCTTTAAATAATGAAAGATAGAGCAAGATTCTAAAAACATTATCTACGCTGCTTACCCTCCTGGGTTACGGGGGGCTGGAACCCTATCCCAGCGCTTACTCAGCAGAAGGTAGGAAACACCCTATATAAGCTGCCAGTCCATCACAGAGCAGATTTACCCATTCACACCTAGGGGCAATTTACCATCTCCAACTCGTGACAGCATGTCTTTGGACTGTGAGAGGAAATCGGAGCACCCAGAGGAAAATCACGCAGACATGGGGGGGAACATGCAAACTCCACCCAGAAAGGTCCCTGGTTACCTAGCCAGGGAATCAAACCCAGACCCTTCCTGCTGTGTGGCGACAGTGCTACCCACTGCGCCTACACACAACATTCAACGAAATTCAAAAATGTAATAAAATATTAAATAATAATAAAATCTCTCTTATGGTATGGATTGAAAGTTTCCAATCTGCATTTCCACATTATTCCTCTGCATGTTTTCATGGGCTACAAGTGAAAAATAGTTTATATGAAATTGCAGCATGCTTTTGTTGTGGCATGTGAATGTCTACACAATACTTTGGCTAGAAGTAAACTGGAAATCATGTTTATGTAACTCCATGTGGGCTTTTGTAATTCCTTTTCTCCTCTAAACCAGTGCGATATAAAAATAAACTCAAAATGTTATTATCCTTCATTGTTTCATTCATGCTGCTTTAACTCACTGTAAAAGAGTCCATTCATTCTGTCCTTTCAGTGAAAAAGTCTCTCTCTCTCTCTCTCTCTCTCTCTCTCTCTCTCTCTCTCTCTCTCTCTCTCTCTCTCTCTCTCTCTCTCTCTCTCTCTCTCTCTCTCTCTCTCTCTCTCTCTCTCTCTCCTCTAGGCCAACCTTGAGCTAGGTGAGTTCTTTACAAGCAGCCATAGCAGGAATGAAATAAATCAGTAAATATTCCCAGGAAAGGCAAGCACGACCCGGCCGGCATTGGATCATGAAGGTGCGGTTTAGAGACGGTGCATAAACTTGTCATGATTCTTGACATATGCTATCCAATCTCATTATCTGCATGCAATTAAATGAGCGTGATGGCTGGTGAATGTGCTGAATGATGTTTCTGATCTTAGCCGATGGTGGTTACTGCTCTGTTCGCAGGCATGGAAGCAGAAAGTTGACAGCTGTCTCCTTCACTGATGGAGAGAGAGTTGATTTGATGCTCTCTGAGCACCACATGGCTGTCTACAGGAATTTACACTGTGCGCTGAAGAAGTGCGTTTTGCCACAGTCAGGAATGAGCTCCGTTGGGAATGTTCACTTTCAAATAAGCAATCTTATGGAGCCCTGCTGGTGACATTCCATATAAACCAAAATAATGCGTGGCCATGACTTAGTAAGGTGTAGGAATGGGATAATTAAGCAATGAACATGACTTAGTAAGGTGTAGGAATGGGATAATTAAGTAATAACCATGACTTAGTAAGTTGTGGGAATGAGATCCTAATGTGTGGCCATGGCTTAGTAAGGCACAGGAATGAGAAAATTCAGCGATGGCCATGTCTTAGTAAGGTGTGGGAATGAGATCCTAATGTGTGGCCATGACTAAGTAAAGCATGGGAGCGAGATCCTAATGTGTGACCATGACTTAGTAAGGTGTAGGAATGGGATAATTAAGCAATGAACATGACTTAGTAAGTTGTGGGAATGAGATCCTAATGTGTGGCCATGGCTTAGTAAGGCACAGGAATGAGAAAATTCAGCGATGGCCGTGTCTTAGTAAGGTGTGGGAATGAGATCCTAATGTGTGGCCATGACTAAGTAAAGCATGGGAGCGAGATCCTAATGTGTGACCATGACTTAGTAAGGCACGGGAAAGAGATAATTAAGTTGTGGCTATGACTTAGTAAGGTGTTGCAAGGGGATCCTAATGCGTGGTCATGACTAAGTAAGGTGTGGGAATAAGATAATTAGGTGTATACATTTAAAGACAATTTACAATAAAACGATTCCACTTTTGTGGAATCCACAAAAGATCCACACATTCAGAAATAGCAGCTGAACCTTATATTTCCCCACATCTTTGACAGATTTCAAGCTTTTTTAACAGTTTATACCACAAATATGATTAGTGATGTGCTAGAATGTCTCACAAGAAAAATGTAGGATATGGGTCTTTTAACCTTTTAACTGAAGGGTTTTTTGCAGTGTCACATTTGAGCAGGAGAGAGATTAGGCTGCTCTAAATGAAATGGCTTTCCCGCTGATATGGTATTGTGCTGTCTCTAACTGGGCTGGGTTCTGTCTGTGCACTAAAAGGGATATAATAGCAGCTGTTGGAGCTGTAAGGACACCACCTCCCTCGTCCTTCACTTCCTCTGGCCTTCCACAGCTTCAGCCTGCAGACCAAACGGCTTCATTATGAAACTCCAAATGGTCAATAATGCCAAAGGAACCCAGGTTTCTGGCACTGGAGCTGGTCGAGCCATAGGAGAGCAATGTGGCGATAGCAAAGTCCCTTGATTGTCCTGTAACATGGACTTGGGATAGTGTACAAAACTAGTGGACAAGACCCACAGACAATTAATACTTTTTGTAATACAAAATAAAGGCTATCCTTCAAATTATTACACACCTAAAGATGGTTCTTCAAGGGTTCTTTAGTAAAGAAAATGGTTCTATCGAGAACCATGAACACTCAAAGAACCCTTTGCATGACTAAAAGGTTTTTGCGCCATGAAAGGGTTCTTCAGATTGATGGAAAATGTGCTCCAGGAAGGTCTATGTAGAACCTATTGGCAAAGGGTTCTATACACCACCAGCAAGTGTTGTTCTATTGTTACAAGCTTGACACCCCTTTTGGGTGCTATATAGAACCCTTTAACTATGCCTAGAGTTCTGTGAGTGGTCATTGGTCCATATAGAACCATTTTCTTTACTAAACAACACTTGAAGAACCATCTTTTTTAAGAATGTACCTGTAGATGAATATTAAGGGGCACCTCCATCGAAGGCCAGTAAGCTGAGAATATTTTCGCCAGTTAAAACAAAAGTGAGGATTGATCTGTCATAATTTCACTAAGTAAATCTGAGTTTAATAAAATAAAGTTTTACTAAACAAAGGAAGAGGGAGAGAGAGAAGCAGAAGGAGACTGGCAGGACTGAAGGAGCAGATCTGATGGAGGTTAGTGATCAAGAAGAAAGCGAGAGAGAGTTCATCTTTCAGCTTACATTGATTTTTGAGTATTAAATAAATTATATTACATATTAAATATGCAACTCAATTTGCAATTAAAAATAAAGCCCGCCTTGCTGTGTATCAGAGTTTTAGCACTCAGCCTGAATAAATAACATGGGGCTAATTAGCTTATGCTAATTATTTATTTTTCACTCATGATGACCAATAGAACGAATCACCATCATAATTCTTGCACTTTCAGCTCACAGACAGTCCGGACTAACAGTGTCTGAAAGGGTATTTGAGGTGCCACTTCTCAAGAGCACTTCTCAAAAAGCAAAAAATGACAATTTAGTAGGTGCTAGGTATTTTTTTGATCAAAAATGACCCAAATTCATAAACATATCACATTTCTGATAGCATTTAGATGTCAAACAATGGCATACCTGAGTAGCCCAGGGTCTCCTGAAAATAACAACATATGGCATGTGTGACTTTATAATTGAATTGTAATTGACCCAAAGGACCAAAGAATAATTCCCAACATTTTGGGTTTTAGGTTTTAAGCTTTGACTAAAATCAACACTTTGTGTTTAAATGTAATTAAAAATGTAATTAAACTTAATTAAACTTAACTGAGAAAATGTCACTGAGACCATAAAACTCTGTCATCTAGCTTATTAAACATGCCTACAGAGCAAAATCACACCCTTTCCAGGGGCAGGGCTTCAGGGGGCCTAGAGGGGCCCCGGATGGGAGCGAGGATAAGATTTCAAGTAGCCGGGCCTCTATCACGTCCGAAGAGAGCTGGAGAAGGCGGGCACTCTCCTGATTGTATCCAGATGAGCACAGTATACGTCCAAAGGCACAGCCCACCTCACATCACCCATCATTCAAGTCCTACACGGGGCTTTTAAAGGTTGCCACAGTCAGGACTGAGTCATGGTTTCTAAAAACTTTACAAGACCGACTGACTTTAGTGATGTAGTAGGTGTAAAATATTGAATAAAATGTTGTTGTGTTATGTGATTAATTAGCTAACTGCACTACAGAGCATCCACCTATACAGCATTCAAATAGAGCTGTTGATTGGCTTATAGTCAGCAGTGCCTCAGAGGATTGTAAATCTTGTGTGCTGTGTTTCCTCAATGATTCCTGTCCACAGTTGTCCACAGTAAACGCTGCACACTGTAAGGCTGAAGTCTGAGCAGAAACCCATATGCACTTCTTTAAATACCACACATATTTATTTAACCCTCTACTGCATGAATTATTACCTAATTACCTAAACATGATCAAATGCTTTAATGTGTTTTTGGTATTTGAAATTGCTTAAATTGATATTTTGGGAAAAAAAATATTTAAAAAATTTGGCGGGTTACTTGGTAAATTGTTGCCATTTGGCAATTGTACCATCGCAGCAAAAAAGCACCCCAACATTTAATTTAAAACAAATGAATTTAATCTAAAAACATCTTTTTATCCTTTTTATTGAAAACAAGAACAAACAAATCCAACCTATATTAGCGGAATTTCTACTATTTCCATTGGTGTTTGGAATGTATGGTAATAACGACATAATAAAAAAATCCTTGTCATGTGATGTCATTTCAAAGTATTATTTGACCCTTTTTCCCCAGTTAAATTAGAAAACACAGTGTCACGATTGGCCCCTCCCAGTCCGGTCCATGTGCATTTGTTTTGGTTTTTAGTCCAGCCCCCTTGTTTCAAGACTCCACCACTGATTGTCTCCACCTGTGTTTGCACCTGTCCCTTGATACCCTTGTATCTAAGCCCTTTGTGTTCCCCGGTCTGGTTGCTGGTCTTTGTTTGATCGTGCTGTTCGTTTGACGTGTTTTGTTGGTTGTATCTATAGTATTCTTGTGTTGGGTTCATTGTTTGAGGTTTTGTGTCATTTATCATGTCTGTCCCACGATCTATCCATGTTGGCTCTATGACCCTGGACTGTCTCGACCCTGATTTTGGATTTATCCTTAACAAATCTCGCTTATCTCAGCACATGTGTCCGCCTTTTAGATTTTATATGACTACATTTTAGTAAAATGAAGATAAAGTAATTGTTGCCATATGGAAACACTGTGCAGTAGAGGGTTAAACATGTTTTTTTGGTCCATTCATAGCATTTATCTCCCTTTTATGACCGAGCAGTTCATCAGGAGTTACAGACGATGTATATGAATATACAGATTATTGACCCTGGCATAATAATATCTAAACTATGTAAGGTTTATTGATCTATTTATAATATCTAATGCGAATAGACGACTGAAAAGGTTCTCTTTGTCTGTATGTTTTTATTTTAGCTTTCACTTCTTCCAGCAGGGTTTAGATGGGTAGTAGTTCTGTGTGAAAGCTAACCACCACCAGGCCTCTGTAGAAAAGAAGATGGACAATGCACCCCTGCAATAATAAGTCAGAAACCAGTTTTTCAGAAGCAGGAACAATGTAAACACCCTGAACCTCACATTCACATTCACAACATTCACTTACAGACATGAAAAACTCAGCTGGCATTTCTACATGAAGGAACAGCCCAATATAAACAGAAGGGGGAAAGCAAGGGGAGAGGAGCTATTAGTGCAGACAGAATCAGAGCTCCTTTTGTTGCAAAACTACACGAACTAAGAGAAAATCAAGTCTTTTTCCATTTTCTATCTGTTCAAGCCTCTCTGCAGACTGGACCCAGCTTCCCAGAAGCTTTGCAGTGTTAAAGCTTCTCTCAGCATGGTTTCAAATTTTTAAGAATCTGGCTTCAATAGAAAAGACATGCCAGAGAATAAGCGTTCACCAGTGTTATATTCAAGAATTGTACACTCCTGTGTGAAGGAAATGGGCCAATTCAAATGTGGTAATTCAAATAATTCTAGCTCTAGAAACTCTACACTGTTAGAAATAAAGGTACATTTTTCATTCATCAAGATACAGTCAATGTAAATGTTCACTCAAAGGTACATCAGTGGTTTTAAGGTCCAATTGTGAACCTTAAGTTTTTTGTTCAGGTAAAAATGACATATTTGTACCTTTTCAGAACCAAATGTTTTAAAACAGAGCAGTAAAATAAAAAGCCTGGAGACGGGACGGAGTGTCTGGAGTCAGTACAACTTAGAAAATATAATGTAAATGGATTATGGTTCAGTTATGTTCCCTGACCAAATGTACTGAGATGGACCCTTGAGGGTCCCACCCTAGTGACAGTTTAGTGCCTTTATTTCTGAAACTGAATCAATCAAACCTTTGGACTAGAGTACACTCAGGTGACCCTCATTTACAATGTAGCAGAGGCTATACAGAAAAAGAAAGGACTGAAAAAAGTAGATCTATAAATGTGATAGTAAAAGTATCCAATCAAATAAAATACCACCAAGACATTATTACTAAAATAATATATGAAATGAATATTAGGAAATGTTTATACAAATGAGTCATAAGGACAACCACATAAAATCTGAAGCAGATTAATTTAAACAAAAAAAAGAAAGAAAATTAGCAATAAAAGCAAGCAAATAAAACTACTGCAGAAAGATACAGTAGACAAAAAAGTATGAAAACAATAATAGTAATGATAAGAAATGATAAATTGATAAAAAAAAGTTAAATAAAGGACAATAAATAAGATATGAGTAGCCAAAAAAAGAACTACAATAGATAATATAAACTGCAAAAATGCAATCAATAAATAAATAAATAAATAAATAAATAAATAAATAAATTCAGTAAAGGTTCTCTGCACCTGAAGGGTGGCCAGTCATTCCAGCGAGTTTGATCATTTCCATTGATGTGATGTGAGGTGGCACGCGGCCGGTGAGTGCTCTGTACATAATCAGAAGCCAGTGCGTTTCCCACCACAGCGCCACAGAGGACCACCCTACATTTTAATACAGTATATCAGAGATCTTGGGTAGTAAACCTCAGCAGAGTGAAAGATAGGGTCTAAATTTTTGAGACTGTTGGCTGAAGCTTTGCTTCGATACAGGAAACCAAACTCCTCTCTGAATATTCTAACTAGCTTACTGATATGATATTCTAAAGAACACTTTCTGTCCAGCTACATGCCAAGGCACGTACGTTCAGTGACCTTTTCAATTCTGGACAAAATTTAGGAAGTCAAAATTAGGAGTCTGGGACAGCATCATGAATTTGGTCTTTTTCATCCTTGTTCTGTTTTTGACATAATGTGGAAATGCCTGTTGGCCTTAACACTGTGAGAAACTTTCATGATGAATGGACCAGAAGAAGTGGCCCCAAATGACTTGCAAAAACGTCTGGTTCCATTGACTTACACTGAAAGTACGATGTTTTTTCCTTCTCCTATAAAAGGTACCATTTATATTAGTTTTTCTTCTACTGCCTGTACAGAATCAACAAAGCAGAATAAAAAGAGTCTCTTCTGCATATCGCTGTACTTTACAGTCTGCGGTGGAGGTGGAAATATCATTAATGTATGTGTCGCTGACAATTAAGGATTTAAAAATGACCATTTCAAATCACTTTTATTAAAAAGGCCATTTAATTTCTTAAATAATGTTAGTGTTTTCAAAGCTTGTACTTGCCTATTTTAGCTATTAAACCTGTACTGTCCTAGTTGCACCATTTGGCTATTACTGGTTGCGCTACCTGACTTTCCAGACTAATTTCAAATTAAACAGGTATCCACTTAGACACCTGTAGAAGCCTTTGTCCAGGAACTTTGTCCAGTGATGTCATAGTTGCACCCACTCAAATTGAACTGAAAACAGTAGAAAAATGTAATAAAATATCTCTCAACAGAAAAGAACATCATTCTTTCTCTGTCATCCATCCATCCATCCATTTTCTAAGCCGCTTCTCCGTCAGGGTCGCAGGAGGGGGGGGTGCTGGAGCCTATCCCAGCAGTCTCCGGGTGGAAGGCAGGATACAGGGCAGGATCTTTCTCTGTCAGTTTACTGTAAAAACATCACAACAAATGTTGATGCTACTGGGTAGAAAAACATGAAAATTGGCTTTAAGATTCTGTGAACTGGTAGAGAGAATGTTTAACGTCATGCTCACTCTACCATGTTCTTTGTGGTAACCACCCAGCCCTGATAAGCTTCATTGTCATGGCTTATGGCACAAATGCAGTTAAGTTCTTTCGTACTTTTATGTATCATAATACAAAAAATTGCAAATCGGGACTTTAAAAGCAAACAGATCAACATAAGCATGAAGGCTACTGACTGTGAGAAGTCAGCTAAAGTAGAAATTGACCTGCTTTAGAAAATAATGACCTAATTCTGTATGCTTTTGCAATAGGATGTGCTGCTTTAAAGGAAATTCCATATACTTTCCATAATATCTGCATAATTAAATGGTTAAGATGTGAAGAAAATCATTCAGATGGGTTTGATGTGAACTGCTTTGTTCTAGAGACACGTGGAGAATCAGACTTGTTCAGTGGTGGTGATAGGAAGACGTCCGAAGAGTTCCCTCGTAGAAAGTTCTTGCAAAGAAACACTGCCTGATGTCTGAGACATTGTTTGACAGTAGATTTGAGAAGGTTTCGTATATCCTCGATCACAATGAACGGACCAATATAACTATTCCACAGTCGCTTGCAGTAAAATTTCTTTGCACTGACTTACATTAAAAACCGAGCACGTTTTACCTTCTCCTATGAAATTTCCCAATTAGAGATTCATTTATTTGGACAGTGATGATATATAAACATATATTTTAAGGAGAGGGGTAGAGGCAGGACACTGTGATGCAAAATAGTCCCCAAAGAAAGCTTTCTTTTTCATATTTCCCACCATTTTATCATCATTAGCATTAAAAACTCATCGGATGACATGTAGGTTCAATGGTCAGTTTTGGTCATAAATAAAGTGGCTATATATACGTTGTAGACATTATGACCCCTTTTTCCCATCATCACCACTGTAAAGCGATCAGGGATGGTAAGTTTCTATACAATGTGAAAAGTTGTTGGAATTTCACTTCAACCATTTCCCACGTCTGATTTAGCGGTACAACAGATGGAAACAGAGTCCAGACCAGTGCGGAACGGCCCAGTATGGGCGTGAGAACCATTTGGCTCGATAGTGAAAAACAACCATTGTTTAACAAATGTTTAGGCATAAGAAAAACGGTCATCATCCTTTACCAATATGGAAAAAAACTGATTTTTCAAATGTATTGATCAAATATATTGCAGTGCATGGAAGTAGCCCCAAAAATATATTTGTGTATTGCATTGAACTTTGCATTAACCATATACATATGCAGCAAGACATTTACATAAATTGCAATTCAAATAAACAAGATATCAAATCATAACTGATAATCATTTTCACAGTGTATAGTTTGCTAATATTTACAATTGAGGTGGAATACCAATTAGTTTCAAATGGCATTTTGGCTATTTTCATACATTTTTAATGTATTTGATAAATATATTTCCATACACTTGTGTATGGTACATTTTTAACATATATTTTAAAATATTTTAGGTCAATTGACTTTCAAATGTATTTCAGCAGGACTGCAATGTATTTGGAATGTGGTTTTAATTATATAAATGCACATGTCCGTATATGTTTTTCCATATGTGAAACTCTGAGAGCCAGCTTTTGTTTGTCTCAGGGGAAATTTTTTTAGCATTTTTAATCTGGTTATAATGCTCTATTGAGCTGTGGAGTGAAGGCCATCCAGACTTACTATTGAAACGGTGAAGTACCAATATCTCCACTCCAATTATCCATGATAAGAAAGAGGTGATTGGCACAAGTGCATTTAATTAGCAGCAGCATTTGTGGTTTAATAGTTAGTTCCCAATGAAAGAACTATACAAAAGTTGTAGAAGTAGAGCAATGTCCACTGTAGTGGAGTAAGAATGACCACAGTTGGCCTATCCTTGGCCCTGTACAGGATGTTTAATACTGAATGGTAATAGAGGTGAATAGCTGTAAGCAACTGAACTATTAGAAAATATCAAATTAAAAGCAAAAAAAGAAAGTGAAGAATATAAGAAAGGAGAAAACAGAGCTATTTGTGAATTTTTGTTCCCTTGCTTTCACTACCTACACTGGATTTTTAATCAGTTTAATCAGGATTTGTAAGGGTGCATGTAATGGGAAACCAACATTTTCTCATCTGTCAATAAAACCAAAAAAAGTTGGTGAAATATGTAAACAGAACACAGGGGTTTAAAAATTCAATTTGACTTGTATTTGAACAAAAGACAGTACAAACACAAGAACTGTAATGTTTATCTTATTAATTTTGTGGGTTTTTTTGTTTTTGTTTTTTTTTGTAAATTGATGCCTGAAACAAGTTCCAAAAAACTTGGGACGGGGGCAGATTAAAGTAACATTAGGTTAATTTTTCCCTCAAAATAACTGCTTCATCAAATCGTTTTAATGATACATGGACTTGAATGTCCTCTCTATCATTGCCACTCACTTGCTATAGTGCTATGTAACTATAAGTACTGGGTAAAGCTTTACACCACCACGTCACACAGCAACACCTATGGCTCTTCAACTAGCAGTTTAACTAGCAGGACTAACTAACTATAAGAAGCAGCTTGGTATTCCCAGCATGGACATCATGCCTAAGGCTGCAAAGACACAGAAGCAGACGTTGTCAAAGGGGACAAGGAAGAAAAGTAGAGAGAGTGTTACAGCAAGAGTAAGTCTCAGACTGGTTTTTACTGGTTGGCGAGAGTTAAAAGAGATAAAAGGATGCAAGACAGTCTCATGGCTAATGGGAAAACTCAAAATCCGACAGCAGAGTGAAAATCACTACCATGGTTGTTTATGAACGTTTGGTCAGTCACTGTAATTCTCATGCTTTAAGCTTTGAAAGTTTGTAATGAAACTCTGTAATTTTGCTCTACATTGGAATTTGACTTTGCAGGTGTTGTGCTGAATTCCTGCACAATCTGACTCCCTTTCGGATTCGCAATTTGGTTATTTATGCATAGAAATAGGAAAATCATGAGTGTAATCAGTTTGTATTAATGACTGTGGTGTAAAAGTTAAATACACCCTGCAGCTCTAGGGGGAGCCCAAGAGTAAAAAAAAATACCAATTCGCACATAATGCTATGGTAAAACTAGCAACTTTGTGACATGTACAAAAACTGTTGTAAACAGGTGATGCAATCATGCTTGGATCTAAAAGGAGCATCCTGGAAAGGATGAGCAAGCATGGGTCAAGGCTCACAACGTTGGCAAAAATGCATCAGTAAAAACTTAAATAATATTCCTCAGCCAGAAATTGCAAAAGTTTTAGCTTTTTCATATAGTGCCCCGTTGACGAAATGCTGTCTAAATAAAAACAATGTGTGGCCATGATTTAGTAAGGTGTAGGAACAAGATAATTACATTGTTGCCGTGACTTAGCATGGCATTAACATGAGATCCTTTTGGGTGGCTACGACTTAGCAAGGCATGGGTATGAGATAATCAGGCCTTGACCACAGTTTAATAAAGCAAAAACCAATTACATTTACTTAGTTACTGTCCACCACTGAATTCCAGCATTGGTCATGGCACGGGACATGGTAACTTCCGTATCCGTCAAAGCACCATTAACATATTTAGGAGCAATATATGCTGCCTTCTAGACAACATCTTTTTCAGAGATGTCCATGCTTGTTTCAACATGATAACACTGAGCCACATTCTGCACATGTTAATACAGCATGACTGCGTAATCAGTTCTACCAATATTTCAAGAATTCCACAATTAAATGGTTAGAATAGAGTCAATCAAAGTGGTTTGGTGTCAACTGCTCTGTTATAACTGTTAAACCTCCATCCACCTCTAAAAGCTCCCTCACAGAATGGTATTACACAAAATGGTAATGAATACACTTTTTGAGATCAGCTTTTGGTCTAAAATGCATTTTTAGAAATCTGTTCAGGGCAGTGAGGTACATGCTTATATAAGGGATTATAGGGTAACTCTGTAGCCTTCTAACAGGGGACAGGAGCTCTGTCATTTTTCCAGGGAAAGTCAACATTAAAATTGGACAGGAACTTAACAGAGTTAATCAAACTGTGTCAGAGTGAGGAGCTCAGGCTGTGTAAACTGTCCCTCTGTCTCGCCGTTGGATTTGGCCGTTGGATCTGGGGTTATATGAATGTTTCATGATAGAGTGAACCCTTGTGATCTTAACAGTGAGACATTAAGGCAATACAGCACACACAGACTCAGCTATCTGTCCATTCCTATTGACCACACTACTTGATAGTGACTCAATTTTGTATTATGTCAAAGTAATGCAACTATTTCAGGGGAAAAGATATGATGGCTAAACAATATCACACTTTCACGAAGAGTAATACATTGTTCTTTATTGTTATAATTGTTATAAATTATTATAAGTGACCTACTGAATCAATGTTTCAAGAAAATTAGTGATTATTTCAGCCTAAACCTATTTCAACATAAAAAAAAGAAAAGAATTAAAAAAAGAATTAAAGAATTAAAGAATTAAACGTAATTCTTAGACGTAATTCTTAAACGTAATTAAAAGAATTAAAACCTGGAGGAAACAGGCTTCATTTGTATAAAAGTTTTTTGTAGACATGGTTTGTCCACCATGCAAATTACAGGCACAAGTTCTTAAATTATCTACACAGAAACGTCTATTTTATGTCCCTGGCATTTACAAATATATTACACTTAAAAACATGTTAGGTTTACAATTTATTTACAATTCAAAATTCGTTATTTTAACGATTACACCTTGAGGCATCAATTCAGAAATGCTGTTTTTTTTTTTTTAAATCGGCAGCACGGTGGCGTGGTGGGTAGCGCTGTCGCCTCACAGGGAGGAGGGACTGGGTTTGATTCCCCGGCCGGGTGGCCGGGGTCCTCTCTGTGTGGAGTTTGCATGTTCTCCCCGTGTCTGTGTGGGTTTCCTCCGGGTTCTCCGGTTTCCTCCCACAGTCCGAAGACATGCAGTCAGGCCAATTGGACATGTTACATTGCCCCTAGGTGTGAGTGTGTGTGTGACTGTCTGTGTCTGTCTGTCTGCCCTGCGATGGACTGGCGACCTATCCAGGGTGTATCCTGCCTTCCGCCCGAAGACCGCTGGGATAGGCTCCAGCACCCCCCCGCGACCCTGACGGAGAAGCGGCTTAGAAAATGGATGGATGGATGGATGTTTTTTAAATCAGTTATGTAGAATTCCACGCACCACAGAATTGCTCATCCCCACAGTCACATGTAAAGCGTGAGGCCATATTTTGAAGAAGAAAAACATGTTTTTGTGCAGTTTTAACAACAATAATCCATACATGACTAAGGAATGTATAAATTAAATGACAAAGAAAAAAAGCCAAATAAGTGTTACCAAAAATATATAATGAAAGTTGTGGTTCAAAGGAGTCGTGTCACTGGTGTTACTGCGTAACAAAAAATCTCTCATTACGAAATAAAAGTCACACCGATGACGTCACTGGACTTCCGTTTACCTGTTTTCTGAGGATCTATAAAGAAAAGTACGTGGTGCGTCCACTGTGTCCTTCAGTTATCAGAAGTTCTCATTTAGCTCATGATTTCAAATGAAGCTTTTGGTTGACGTCACTGGTGTGACCCACTTTATTCTCGGGTAATTGGGAAGGAATAGAACACAAATGGATTAAATTCCATATTCTAGTGGATATTCCATGATTGACGACATGTGGTTTGATGCTCTGTCGCAGCATTTTGTAAAAATGAAAAATGTCTGGTAACTGGTGTTACCTTTCATCTGTGTAACACCGAGGCTTGGTAACACCAGTGACTCCTATGGATAGATTTTTTAAAAAGTGGACTTTTCTGAAGAATGACCCACCTAGTTGGTAGATGAGGGTAATTAATGACTTGCTTCACCAAGTAGCTGAGCACTGCAATCAGTTATTTTAGATAACTGCTCCCCTTTTTGTGCGTTCATGTCACACAAATATTTGGACACATCATCAGCTTTGTATTTCTATTTTAATTCTAATTTATATTTTCATACATAGGTTTTCAGTTCCAAGTGGATATATTGGCCAAAGAATGTTGGAGATGGAGCTGCCGGGTGGAAGGAGAAGAGGTAGACCTCAGAGAAGGTTTATGGATGTAGTGAAGGTGGACATGGAGATGGTTGGTGTGAAAGTAGAGGAGGCAATGAATAGGGCAAGATGGAGGCAGATGATCCGCTGTGGGGACCCCTAAAGGGAGCAGCCGAAAGAAGAAGAAGAAGGTTTTCAGTTCCAATATTCAAGCTTAACAGTTACTGTATAAAAAACAACATATTTGCTACACAATGACGTTTTGTTCATTTTTATAGTTCACAGTATTGTGTCCTAAACCACACTGATGAATCTACATGACTTAAATGAAGACCTCGACATGGTTTAAGGAGGTAGAGAAAAGTTCTGGAGATTGAGATCTAACGTTTGTTAGCAAAATTATCATAGTAGCTCCAGCGCTAAGCTAAAGAACAGCAAAGTTTGGACACCAAACATGCCTTGTCTGATCGCCTACATCTGGGCTAAGTGGGAAACCGTGTAAAAAAACTACTTTATACAACGAAAAGTGGTTGAACAGAAGCTAGTTAAGAGCTTTATTTCGAAGAAGAAGTGTTATGGACAGAGGAGATGAAGACTAATCGGAACCAGACTGATAGAACGACCAACGTTAAGAAACTTCTTCACACTCAATAATTTGGAAGACTTGTACACCTGCTTCATCCAGTTATCTAATCATCCAGTTTTGTGGCAGCAGTGCCGTGCATAAAATAGAGGCCAGCAGCTTCAGGTGATGTTCACAGCAACCATTAGAATGGGGAAAAAATGTGATCTCCGTTATTTTGACTCTAGCATGATTGTTGGTGCCAGATGGGCTGGTTGGAATATTTCTAAAGCTGCTGATCTGCTGGGATTTTTCCACATACAAAGCCAGGTTTACTCAGAATGGCCAGAACATCCTGTGAGGGGCAGTTCTGTAGATGACAACATGAGAGGTCAACAAAGAATGACCAGACTGGTTCAAACTGACAGAAAGGCTACAGTAACTCAGATAACACTTATAACACAGACAACTACAATTGTGGTGAGCAGAATGCACGATATGTCACTACGCACAAAACGTCAAACCTTGAGGTGGATGGGCTACAACAGCTGAAGACCACATCAGATTCCACTTCTGTCAGCCAAAAGCAGAAAGCTAAGGCTGGAGTGGGCACAATCTCCTCAAAGTGGACAGCTGAAGACTGGTAAAACGTAACCTCATCTGATTAATCGCAATTTCTGCTGAGGCATAGAGATGCTAGAGTCAGAATTTGGTCCAGGCTGGTGGAGGTGGTATAATGGTGTGGAGAATGTATTCTTGGCCCATTAATACCAGTCAATCATTGCTTCAATACCACAGCCTGTCTAAGTATTGTTGCTGGCCATGTGCATCCCTTCATGGCTACAATCTTCTAATGGCTACTTGCACGATGTCAGAAAAACAGTCATCTCAAACTGGTTTCATCAGGTTCAGTGTTCTTCAGTGGCCTTCCCTGTGCTGAATCCAACAGAACACTTTTGGATATGGTAGAACGGGAGATTCCTGGCATGAAACATCTACAGGAATTGCATGTCAACATGGATTAGAATCTCAAAGAAATTTTTCCAACATCTTCTGGAATGTTTGCCATAAAGAGGCCGTTTGGAGAGCAAGAGGAGGCCTTACCCAGTATAAGTCTAGTGCTCCTAATAAACTGGAGTTTTTATGGTACTTTTAGTAGGACAATGATGAAACTTACTGCAAAAGCACCTATGAAGTTTTTTGTTAGGCCTAAAAGTGGAGTCAATCATCCAAAGTAAACCCCATGGATACATTTCCCTTAATAAACCTAAAGACAAAAGACCCTAAAACTGCATGGGAAATGGCTGCTCAGTAGATAAGCAACTTTTACAGGCTCCAAGAAGTCATTAATAGCAACACATTTACAACCAGGTACAACTATGACATGTTAATTGAAGATTATATTAGTCTGCCCAGTTACTCATGATGCCCTGAGAGGGGGAGGCAGTCTATATATAAGGGCCTGTGGTTCCTATACGCGTCACCCAGTACACCTCTGACGCAAATCCCCTCATAACAAAGCACTTTTTGCCCTTTTAACTCATCACTGGTTCTCTTCTAATTCCCTGTGCTGGTGCACTGAGCAAAAACAAAAGGCTGAACTGTATGTGATGAGAACATAAGCAAAGTTGCATTAACATCTTTTCTGGACCTTCAGTGGGAAGAAAAGATTAGATTCTTTTTGGCAAGTCTGAACAACTATTGCTCCTCAAATTTATGCCACAGTGCCCTCTGTTGCTCATTTGTGGCACAACAGGTGTTTGTTTGTCTCAGTGAAAATTGAATGCTAAGCTAAATGTAGACTCATCGTAAAATGACTGTCCAGTGAGAAACTTTAAAGGGCCACTTAAGCCCAACTGAAAACTTTAACCAATGCTAAATGTGTTGTTTCATGCCTATTTAGCACCCACTGTGGTGCAACAATAGTTTCTCGAGCAAGATTTGTTTCACAGGAAAAACTGAGATTTAGCTAAAGTTGAATATTGGAAAATTATACACTGATCAGGCGTAACATTATGAGCACCTCCTTGTTTCTACGCTCATTGTCCATTTTATCAGCTCCACTTACTGTATAGCTGCACTTTGTAGTTCTACAGTTACAGCCTGTAGTCCATCTGTTTCTCTGATACTCTGTTACCCTGTTCTTCAGTGGTCAGGACCCCCAAGGACCCTCACAGAGGAGGTACTATTTGGGTGGTGGATCATTCTCAGCGCTGCAGTGACACTGACGTGGTGTTGGTATGTTAGTGTGTGTTGTGCTGGTATGAGTGGATCAGACACAGCAGTGCTGCTGGAGTTTTAAACACTGTGTCCACTCACTGTCCACTCTATTAGACACTCCTACCTAGATGTAAAGTCAGAGACGACAGCTCATCTGCTGCTGCACAGTTTGTGTTGGTCATCCTCTAGTCCTTCATCTAGTCCAGCAGTCACACTGAGGTGTTCAAAAACTCCAGCAGCACTGCTGTGTCTGATCCACTCAGACCACCACCCAAATAGGACCTGCTCTGTGAGGGTCCTGACCACTGAAGAACAGGGTAAAAGAGGGCTAACAAAGTATCAGAGAAACAGATGGACTACAGTCTGTAACTGTAGAACTACTATATAGTAAGTGGAGCTGATAAAATGGACAATGAGCGCAGAAGCAAGGAGGTGGTCATAATGTTATGCCTGATCTGTGTACATGTAGCTGAATACATGTTCCTACTTCTGTCGTTTATTTATATCATGAAACCGTATTCTTCAACTACTTGCCCAAAGAAAAAATATGGCATCTATTATACAATAAATGGAACAGAACTTTGAGGAGAAGGCCCGCGGCGTAAGCCACTGCTGGATGGCATTATCACCCACCAACAGTCTTTTATCAGGGGTGTCTCTGACAGCTGGATCGAGAAGGCTCAAACGTTAAAGCTCTTATCAGAACCTGCAGAATCAAACCCAAGCTTAAAGGACCTGACAGAAAGCAGGGATTGATTTTTGGATGGGCAGGGCAAGAACTGCCTGGGACATTTTTGTAGATCAAGGCTGTGATGACTAGCATGCAGCTAATGACACACATGTCTCTTCACTGCACCCTTATGGCTCCTCATCAGAATTAGAAATGACCCCAAAATAGTCAGTGTAGTACCAAAGTAACAGGAAATAAAGCTTAGGAAAGCTGTCCTTCACTAAGCAGGCTAATACTGATGCTGTCCTTAATAGCTGTTGGTGATGGTAATGCTATAGCTTCAAACTCACTACTGAATTGACTATTGCTGGTCACACAGTGAAGGGTTCCTTTATATATATTTATATATATATATATATATATATATATATATATATATATATATATATATATATAACGTCATATTCAGTAGGTCACCTTTGTTTGAATGTGCTTAGAATTTACCCAATGACAGTGCATAAACAACAGTTTGTTTTCTCATGGTTTTATGTCTTATATGTCTTACACAATGCCAGAACATCATCTTGATCTGGCCGTGACGCACCTGAAAAACAAGAATATTGTTCATAGATTTCAACCAAACGTTCAACATAATTATCCCCCAGCAGCTGGCAGGACAACTGAACCTACTGGACCTGAAAATAGCTGCAACTGGGTCCTGGACCTCCTGACCATAAGGCCCCAGTCTGTCTAGTATAGGCACAGAACCTCCAGTGTTGCCACACTGAGCACTGGAGGCACCCAGGCAGTGGCAGTGCTATGATTGAGCCCAGTGGACTAAGGCCCACCCAGTTTTAGCACTGGCCCATGCAAAATGACTGCTCAAATTTACTTTAATTATATAGAATGAAAATAGCCAAAAAAAAAAAGCACTTGCTTAATATACATTATTAACATATTAACATATAGTTTTGGGCACTGGCCAATTAAAAACTCAATTTAACCAATAACTAGGCATGCATCAATACCATTTTTTCCCCCAGAAGAAAATATTTGTTTTAAAATACTTGCCGATGCTGGTACCATAATGAGTGACCTGCTTCGAGTTAAGTTAAATTGTTCAAATCTCGATTTCAAATTAAATGCATTAGCTAGCTATGTATATCTTGAGATGGTTTGGACATGTGTTGAGGAGGAATAGTGGATATATTGGCCAAAGAATGTTGGAGATGGAGCTGCTGGGTAGAAGGAGAAGAGGTAGACCTCAGAGAAGGTTTATGGATGTAGTGAAGGTGGACATGGAGATGGTTGGTGTGAAAGTAGAGGAGGCAGTGGATAGGGCAAGATGGAGGCAGATGATCCGCTGTGGCGACCCCTAAGGGGAGCAGCCGAAAGAAGAAGAAGAAGAAGAAAGCTATGTTACCTTGGCTCAAGTAGCGTTTTAGTGAAGATGAGTTGGTTTTGTTGCATGTCAGAAAAGCTCAGCTTTAAGTAAAGTATGTTTCATAGTTTTGATCTTTGCTCCTCATCTGCCTCTTTCAGTCTCTGTAACATCTGAGGCTAACACATCTGAAGACCTTTACGTCTTTTCGGAGTATTTTTGGCTAGTTGAGCTGTGTCAGTGTGTTATTTTAAAAATCTTGTTCGTTGGTGATTCACGACGTACAAAAACGCTCAGTCTGACTGACGTGCTATGTGAAACGCAACACCTACTGACAGCTCTGTTTGTGGAAAATTTCCAACAAAGTTGTTTCATTCAAAATAATCTGCTGTGCACAGAAGTTCAGAGCAGAAAGGCAGAGGAACTGTGCTAGTGAAGCTTTGCTAACTTGTGCCACATGAAAACTAAAAGCAGCCAGTGATGGACATGAGTAGGACAATAAGTTTCTACAGTCTATTTTAGAAAGATCATTTTTCAAGTTCATACTTTGCAACTCTGTTCAGTCAAACACAGTAAAATCTGCATATTTGGGCTTTGGTAGCTAATGCCAACTTTTTCACCTCCCTTTAGCTAGCCACCCCTTAGCTAGCCTCCATTTAGGTAGTCTTTGTGTCCGCCCGTACATGCACATACAGCGTTTTCTTACAAAAATAATCTTGGTTCTGCTTCCTAGAGCACTCTTAAAAAATCGCTCTTCAAGGGTTCTTTAGTAAGGAAAACAGTTCTATATAGAACCATCTACAGCACCTTCTCCATCAATCAGAAGATCCCTTTAATTATGCAAAGAAACCTGTAATCATGCAAAGGGTTTTTGAGTGTTTATAGGTCTGTTTAGAGCCACTTTCCTTACTAAAGAGTCTTTGAAGAACCGTCCTTTTTAAGTGTGAGGCCTTCTTACAACTAATTTGGCACAGACAGAAACCAACAGAACCATCTTCAATCATATGGAACTCGTCTTACATTTGTAGTTCCTGCTCAGGCCGAATGAAGTGTTTTATTTTTAAGATTTTAAGAGACGTTACAGAGCATGGGCGGCACTGTGGTGTGGTGGGTAACGCTGTCGCCTCACAGCGAGGAGGGCCTGGGATCGATTACCCAGCCGGGTGACCGGGGTCCTCTCTGTGTGGAGTCTGCATGTTCTCCCCGTGTCTGCGTGGGTTTCCTCCGGGTTCTCCGGTTTCCTCCCACAGGCCAAAGTGGGACATGCAGTCAGGTTGATTTGACATGCTAAATTGCCCCTAGGTGTGAGTGACTGTCTGTCTGCCCTGCGATGGACTGGCTGGGATAGGCTCCAGCACCCCCCGTGACCCTGAGGGAGAAGCGGCTTAGAGAATGGATGGATGGATGGATTACAGAGCGCTTATAGAACACAGACAATGCAGACATACAAAAAACCGTTACATTTAAAGGATTGACCCCTTAATGTTTTATTACATGCTGCTATAACCTAAGAAAAGCTCAACTAGTTTGCATTGAAGTCCCTGTAATTACTAAATGATAAGCCTTAGTATGTAACAAAGCTGATATCTTAAGCGGTTAAAGGTCAGTATGCTCTAACTTCACATCGCCAAGCTATTCAAAATATGGTATGAAATGGATCATTATGTACACTTTAATGTTTAAGGGACTGAGCTGACTGATCATAGTTATGTAGGCTATTTAGTATCAAGCGATGTACTCTTTAAGTCAGAAATCACTTCTTACAGTAAACAAACAGCATGTTTATCTTGGCACCAAGTGTGAATAAAACAAATAAACAATCTGTTGTAATTTAATGAGCGCCAGCTAAATTTCTCCTCCATGAAGTCTAGTATTTACAGCTACTATTCACTACCTAATTTATATAATCAGTACTTCATTAAATGAAATCAGATGCTGCTGATGCAAGTGGGAAAAATCAGGAGCACAGCAAGAAGTACTTGCGTTTTTCTCTAGCCTACATAACAACTTCACGGCCAAACAGCACTCAATTCTTTTATTTGTATTTATTCCAGTGTTATATAGCAAACCAAATACATTAGATGCTATTGGATGGA
Organism: Pygocentrus nattereri; assembly: GCF_015220715.1. Lineage (NCBI taxonomy): Eukaryota > Metazoa > Chordata > Actinopteri > Characiformes > Serrasalmidae > Pygocentrus > Pygocentrus nattereri. The sequence goes on along the minus strand of NC_051223.1, from coordinate 4,143,095 downwards.
GTGGCATGTCTTAAGAGCGTCAACTTGTTTGAGACATAACAGTACCAAATAAACAAGAAAATCACATTGTTATGTTTTTATGAATTGGAAGCAAATTTTGTACGGTGGGGGGCCATTAACCTCTTAAATGGCCAGGTCCCACCAGCAGGCCCAAAGTTTTATTCCGCACTTCTATAACCTAAGAATATCTCTAATAGTTTGCATTGAAGTCCCTGCAGTTGCTGAATAATAAGGCATAGTATATAATAAGCCTGGGATATTAAGGGTCCATTGTTTTGCGCTGGGTCCCTTCAAAACCTGGTTACACCTACATCAACGTGTAGTCTGGCTGTATATTTATATTCTTATGAAGGGAAGTAACTAATAGCAATATTTTAAAGAAACAGAGGTTTCAATCAGCTCTCTGCTGTGATTATTGTGCATCATACGAAGGAAGAACCTTTACTTTCAGCGGTTTGACAGCAGGGGGCGATGTTTTATAATAAATGAAAAAAGCTGAAAAAGTTCTGAAGGGGCTGGAGAACTGAACTGTAGTATAATGAGATGTATGTACAGCGTGTAAAGAGCCTATATAATTTTACAGATTCAATTTTATAGTGCACTTTATCATTTACATACTGTATACCTGTATAATGGGCTGTTATTTCTCTGGGTTTTGATGTAAGTTCCCCTCAAACCAAAGCTCACTTTGTTTAAATCTTGTCAACAGGATAATAAGATCATTCGCTTGAGCTACACTATGTTCAGGTTATAATAACAGCATCTGGCTGCCTCATGACCTTTCATATTTAGCTGTAGATGATAAACCTTACATATACAATCATAAGGCAATAATCTATGTTATGTATGTTCTGTAATATGAGAATACAGTGGTGTGAAAAAGTATTTGCCCCTCCCGATTTCTTTTTTTTTTGCTAATTTGTCATGTTTAAACATTTCAGATCATCCAAATCATTTTAATATAAGATAAAGATGAAGTTAATGCAACATGCAGCTTACAATTTTAAGATTACGTTTATTAAACCTCTCACCTGTGTGAAAAAGAAACTGCCCCCATAAACTTAATAACTGGTTGCAACACGCTTGGCAGTAACAACTCGCTGTGGAGGAATTTTGGCCCACTCTTCTTTGCAGAATTGTTTTAATTTGGCTATATTGGAGGATTTATGAGTATGAACTTCCCATTTAAGGTCTTGCCGCTGCATCTCAATGGGATTCAATTCAGGACTTTGTCTCAGCCACTCCAAAACCTCCAAAATGTGGAATGGCTTGTGTGCTTTGGATCATTGTCCTGCCGCATAACCCAACTGCGCTTGACCTTTAGGCAATGAACTGGTGATCAGATATTCTTCAGGATTTTCTGCTAGAGAGCAGAATTCATGGTTTCATCAATTATGGCAAGTCATCCAGGTCCTGCAGAAGTAAAGCAGCCCTAGACCATCATACTACCACCGCCATGTTTGACTGGTGGTATATTGTTCTCATAGTGGAATGCAGTTTTAGCTTTATGCCAAATATAACAGGATGCATGTCTTCCAAATTATTCCACCTTTGATCTGTCAGTCCAAAAAAATGATCCCAGCAGTTGTGGGGGGCATCTAGATGGTTTTTGGCAAATGCAAGATGAGCCTTTGTGTTCTTCTTGGTCAGCATTGGTTTGTGTCTCCTTTGGATGTTATTTTCACCCAGTGTCATTCTTATTGTGAAAGAATACACATTGACCTAAACTGAAGCAAATGAGACCTGCAGATTTTCATCTGGGTCCTGGATGAGTTGTCGATGTGCTCTTGGTGAAATTTTGGTAGGCTGGCAAGCAAGCAAAGTTTATTTATATAGCGCTTTTTACAACAGGTGTTGTCACAAAACAGCTTTACAGAGCAATCAGTATTACAGAAAGAAAAGAAAAATCCGGGTCCAAGCCCCCATGAGCACCGCCAGTGGCGACAGTGGCAAGGAAAAACTCCCTAAAACAGGAAGAACCCTTGAGAAGACCCATGACTCAGAGGGGGAACCCATCCTCCTCTGGTCGACACCGGATGGCAAACGTTAGAATAAAGTATTATAGGCTGGCCACTCCTGGGAAGGTTCACCACTGTTCCAAGTTTTCCATTTGTGGATAATGGCTCTCACTGTGGTTCGCTGGAGTCCCAGAGCCATAGCAATGGCTTTGCAACCATTTCCAGACTGATAGACGTCAATGACACATTTGACATTCTAGTCTGTTTCAGATTGCCAGAAAGGTTTTATTTAAGTGATGCTTGGATTTAACAAGTCTAGTGAAATTGAACCCAATAATCAATTTGGATAACTGGTTGTTTTAGTAGTTAAGGGGGCAATTACTTTTTCACACAGGGCAGGGTAAAGATGAACAGCATTTTTCCTTCAAGAAACGCAATCATTGTTTAAATACTGCATGTGTGTTTACTGGAGTTATCTAATATTAAAACAAGTTTGATGATCTGAAACATTAAAAGTGGGACAAATATGCAAAAAAATAGAAAAATGGAATAATAAATAAAAAGAAACTGGGAAGGGGCAAATATTTTTTTTCTCAGCACTGTATATCAGTCTAGTCTTGTGTCTTGAAAGTCATTTCATAAATGTTGTTTCTGGCCCAGATGTATTTTAAACACATGAAAGGTTTGAGTGCTGATGTGTAACGATGGATGGCTCACCAGAATGAGGATGCAAACCCAGGCTGTGAATTATAATGCAGGGCCTACCAGGTGAGACACCACAGGTTTTAGGAACACAGGACCCAAGTGCCAAGCTTAAGTACAGCAGATGGATGAGCTGAACTAAAGAATTCAGCGCCTGATGAGTCCGGGGATCGAACCCGAGCGCTCTACCGCTACGCCACCGCAGCTGTGGTGAAGACTATTGAAAGGAGGCCTTATATGGGATGGCATGAAAACAGGCGGGAAAAGCTGTCCGAATTTGTAAACTTGTTTTTTTGTCAGGTGGGAGAAAGAACAAAGGACGCCAGGGGGAAACTGGATTAACTGGAGAAAGACAAACGACTTTCCCAACAGAAACAGAACCAAAACAGAACAGAAAGAAGTTTTGTTCTTTCAGAGAGCAGAGAAAGAAATCTTGAAAGGACGCCGGGGAAACTCTGACGAAAATTACTAAAATTCTGTTGGCTCACAATGAGACAAAGACACAGCAATCTTTGCCTTCTTCTCTGAGCTTACTGTATAAAGCCCTCTGCCCAGGTGTAGGTTGTTTGGCTTGATTGGATGTAGGAGATGTGTCCTCGTCTCTCTCTGGTTGCCGGGTGTGCCGCAACCCTGGGGCCAGCCCTTACATGACGAGCACAGGCATCATTACAAAGTGATATAAAGTGGGCCTGTGGCTTTATTTCCAAAGTTCTTCAGTTTAAATGTTGTTTTCTTGTCAGCAAAAGTGGCAAGAGGCAAAGCCTTTTTTCATTTGCATTTTGCTTCACCTGGTGAAATAGCAATGAGCAAGACTGAACTGAAAAGCTAATGAAAAAAGTCATACACTCCTTCACCATAAACAATAAAGACACAAAAGTAAATATAATTATACTAGATGCTTATATTAAGCCTGAAACAAGTATTTCTACTGTTGATTTTTTGTGACGTCCAACCTTAGCCTGAAGAAGGCACCAGTTCACTTCTAGTGTCACACCTATATGAGCAGATAGTGAAAGAAAAAGGACAATCCTATCTAGGTGTAATAAGAAGTAAAGTCTAGAAACATTTTTTTAAACTGAAGGACAAGTAGCCACATAACGAAAGCACTATGTTACTGTACCTTTGGCTAGGTGATACTTCTAGAATAGGATGTCCAACAAGCTTATGTATTGTGAGTTGTCCACAAACTTTTGGTCATATAATGTATGTATCCTCAGCAGCTTTCTATTTCAAACCGACAAGAAAATCATCATTTTTTTAAAACCCATTTTGAAAAGCATCTCATAATTATTTAAGGCAGTAAAGTAGGTGCTATCCTAGCTCATACTTTATTTCTCTCTATACTTTTAAAATAAATTAAGTTGTACTCCAAGGAAGATACACACGTGAAGAGCTGTTTTAAGCAGTTTCTAAGAAGGGAGATGCCATTTAACTCACTTTTAGGCTCAAAACAAAAAACAGGATTTGATCAAAAGTATCTTGTACAAAATATAAAACACAGTGGTGGAAATGCTATGGTTTGGGCCTGCTTTGCTGCCTTAGGGCCTGGCCAACTTACAAACATAGAAACAACTAGAAAGTGCTTGAAGAGATGGTGAGGCCATGTGCCGAAAGGTTGAAGCTGGACCTTCCTTACGGATAATGATCCCAAACATACAAGAAAATCTACCAAAGAATGGCTCAGAACAGACGCTTGTGTGGTGGTCTAGTCAAAGCCCAGATCTGAATCCCATTGAAATATGGTGGGGGATTTGAAATGGACTGTAGGTCCAAGAAACCTCAACCATTGCACATCTGAAAGAATTCTACATGGAGGAGAGGGCAAAAATGTGTCCCCTGGGATGTCCGAAACTAGTAGCCAGTTACAGAAAATGCCTACATTAAGTTGTTTCTGCCAAATGAGGTAACACCAGTCGCTGAAGCCAGGGATGTACTTACTTTTTCAACAGAAAAACAGTTTATTATTGTTTATTGTAAGTAAAATTTATATTGGTTTTTGTTCTGATACACAAGTTTTACCTATACATAAAAGATACGATGTACTTACCTCTCTGCATGACTGTTCTGAGACCATGACAGAGATGATACACATCTAAACACACCACCTCCAGCATTTTACTGTTTAAAGATGTATGAACTGCACTGAATCTGTTCTCACCTTTAATAAATTCTCTCAGAAACAGAATAAAAACAACCCCCATGGCTGGATAATAATAAAACCTGGCTGCATCATATTGTTCCCATGACATTCAGTCATGAGCAATAAACCTTCTAACTCTACCACACAAGCTTAAGCGCTGTCTGTCTGAGAATTTAATAGTCCCTCAGTGGAGTGCTATTTGAGATGAACATTTGGGAACCCCAACTACCATTCAGTTACTTTGCTTGCAAGAATGAGAAATCAATACATCATGTTGTTGTAAAACATTTGCTAACACTAAGCAGCCCTACTTTTTAACTAAACTACTAGCAAGCAATGTTAGATGTCTATGTCTTCTAGGTGAAAAAGAACCAGGAAAACATTGTGCATGCAGGCAAATGCTCTTTTAATGAACAAACAGCATGAGAGAACCACCGCCCAGTGCTACTCAAGTGGCTGGGACAACAGACAGGCCATTTCTCTTTTTGGTAGGTACTAACACTGGCAGTAACCTTCCCACAAGCAAGCGCAGAGAGCACTGATAACACAATAGCTCAAATAACAAGTATTCTCTAGTTTTTACTGGGAACTTAGCGCCTCCCGAAAGCCTCTCTGCATGGCCACTTTGCATGGCCACACCTCCCGCAGTCCTATGGCAATGAGGCCAGTGGTGGGCACTACAACATAAATTTTCATAGCTCTGTCGATGACACACAATAATGTATGTCGACTGAAAACTGAGACTATGTTGACAATCTTACCAGCTATGTGTCAGATGTTTCTCAGCAGATGTCACAAAATATTTTAAACTAAATCAAGAAAAAACTGAAATACTGATAAAATTGCACTATTAATATCTGTACAGTCAGTTACTGTACATGTTTTTACCCTGCATACTTATCATTTTACATATGCTGCTCTCACAGTACATACTACCCACTATCATACTTTTCTCCTCTCACTCTGTATATATGCATTATACTTGCAATATGTATATTTTTATCACCGTCTTAATTGTACATATTGTAACCACAGCTTTGCTTACCACGGTTACTTTCTTGCACTTTTTATGTAAATAATACAGTATTTTGCACTTCTGGTTAGATGCTAACTGCACTTTGTTGGTTCTGTACATATACTTTGAACAATGACAAAGTTGAATCGAATCTAATCCAATCTAATCTAATATAAAATTCAGAGAAAGCTGCTTTGTGAGAGGCTTCATATACCGAACCTATAAAAAACCTGGGTGTAATCTCAGATTCTGAGCTTGCACGTAAATGCACTCAAGTAGCATTTTATCATTTGAGAAATGTCATGAAAGTTCAACCTTTACTATCTCAGAGCAACGCAGGGAAACTTGCCCATGCATTTGTTACATACAGAGTTGATCACTGTAATGATCTTCTTACTGGACTTCCTAAGAAAACAATACATCCCTGACAACAAATCAGAGATCAGATCACTCCCGTTATAAAAGAACTGCACTGGCTACCTGCATCTTTCAGGATAGACTTTAAAGTTCTGATACTAGTTTTTAAGGCTCAAAATCACCTTAATGCATGTGCTTAAACCACAGAGTGTCTGTCCGATTATGTTCCAGCACCTGATACAGAAAACATGGAGAGACTTTTTCTGTTATTCTGCTTCTGAGCTGTGGAACTCAGTTCTACCTTTTATTAGACAGTCAAGCTCAGCGCAAGCTTTCAAGAAATTCTGTGTGTCTTTGGTATTTATTTATTTAACATCATTTAAATTAAAACTTTACAAGGGAAGGACAAGACATACTTGCAATGTAAGTCAATAGAACCAGAATGTTTTCCAAGTCGTTTTGGGTTGTTTATTCTGGTCTAATCATCATGAAATTTACACACAATGTAAAGAACAGGTATTTTCAAATGGAGATACAAGGTTTGGCTCCGACAGCAGTGATATTTTTAATAAAAATGTCGATTTTCTGTTTTCGAAATAATTTGAAAATGCATGTTGGCCTTTACATTGTGTGTAAATTTCATGAAGGATGGACCAAAATATATGGCCAAAAATGACTTGGAAAAAAGTCTGGTTCCATTGACTTACATGAAAAGTAATGCATGTTTTTTCCTTCTCCTGTAAAGTTACCATTTTGTTCCGACAGCAGTGATATGCTCCACAGTCCTTGCACACTAGGGCTCCAGTATGTAATATGCTAATATGCCTCTTGGTTGTGATATCGCTAATTTAGACGTGGTGGCATAGTTGTGTTTCACACAGAGAGATGCTGTGTATGTAATTCTGAGTAGAATCAATTATAATGTGATTTTTTCAAACTAAATGAGTTTTAAACCTGTTCTAGAATTATTTGCTTACATTTATATTTTGGTGGAATTTTTTGTCATGCTCCCACTCAGAGAGCTCAGATCTGCACAAGCCTGTATTGTCAGGAATGTTGATTTTCATAAGTTCATAAGTACATCAGTGGCCTGCAGCACTATTCTAGGGGCCATTAGGATGAAGAGACAACAATGCTGTATTGCCCCTAGGTGAGAGTGTGGGTATATATATATATAATGTCTGTATGTCTGCTCTGCGATGGACTGGTGACCTGTCCAGGGTGTACCCTGCCTTCCACCCTGTGACCGCTGAGATAGGCTCCAGTTCCACACAGAATGCTAAGTAGCTTAGAAGATGTATGTATGTTTTCCTCAGATGTAAATATGAACTGACATTTGAGAAAATGGTACATACAGAGAGTCCATATCAATTAAGCCCATATAATTTTCAGTTTTCAGCTTAAACCCCACACATCACACTATAATGCTTGTTGTTTCAATGAATAGGCGTCTTGTCTCATTTAAAATGTCCTTGTTATTCCTCCAGTAAAATGAGGCCTATAAACTCAGCGCCAGCCACGTAGTTGTTATTCTAAAGCGACGCTGCTCACAGCGAGAGAAAGACAGAATATTATCGTGGGTTATGACTGCGTTGACGTCATGAAAAAAACGCTTATTTAAAAAGCTTGTTATAATGACATCCTGACCAAGCCTAAGGCAAAAATTTTAAATGTTTGTGTGGAAAGGCATATCTGGCCACAGGGTTGAAAGGTCAGTGTTAACTCTTTGACCACACAGTAGCACAAAACAATAAATACAGCAGGACATTTTATTGACTTTTATTTTGCCACCAGCCGTAGTGCTAACAACGTTGGCCTTCCTAGGTCCCCATAGTGCTCTTCTGTTGTATATGAGTTGTTTCTCAGTGCTTAATGGAACAAGTGTAACTGTGTGGAAAGTATAGATCCTAAATTTACTAAACTAAACTTGAAGAAAAGACACTTCTTTATTTCATTTATCCTAAAATCTAATTCATGTTATATTTTTAGTTCATACTAGTACATCAGCACATACTGAGACATATTTACAGCCAAAATGGGAAGATGGACATGCGTGTTGCGGCTCCCAAGATGGTTTGATTTTTGCACTGAAAGAACAAAGTGGCTCTTTTTAACGTTTGGCTTGCGAACCCTGATCTTCTACAACCATCTGTTGAAGACTTTGTCCAAACTAGCAAAATGAGAACTTCCGCTTATGACCATCAACTCCTGAATTTTGATCCTTTTGTTTCCTAAAGTTTCAAAACATACTGCTCACTTTCCAGTCCATATGGACACTGAGCTACAAATAGCTTCTTTTTTATGCTTCTTTTTATGATGTCACAAAAAGCAGTATATTTACATAAGCTTATTCAGCCTATAGCTGGTGAACACCACCCTTTCACAATGAAGTTATAAAGAGTGTTTCTGATATTTCAGACTCAGTCATTCAGTAAGCAGGTCATTTATACATGGTCGGTAACAAAAAACATTTGTAAGGGATACACAGAGGTCAATTAGAATGAATTATGAGTCTTTTTTGGTACATAAAACAACACATAAGCTATAAGTGGACCAATAAAATATTTAAAACATGTAGGTCTGGGCCCTGTTTTAGCCGGATTATATGTTTATGATTCAGTTACATAATGAACACTTAGTGCGTTTAACCGACAAATTTTTATCTGCTAACTGCCCACTCCTGCCAAAGTGTAACATCGGTAAGTGGTGTTCAGCACACTCAGTCTCAGGATGGTGGTGCATTTTACATGTTTAACCTCCTAACCCTCTTCAGGCTAAAAATCAATAAACAGACTGAAACTTTTTATTAAGAACCCAAATTATGGTTATTCGGCTGGCCTGCATGCTCAGCTCCCACCAGTGTCATATTGCAGAGATTCGATTTATTTTTTCCCCCAGGTCATTACTCAAGCACTGTTCAACTCTCTCAGTCCAGTGTTTTGGATTCCTGAGTGCTTTAAAATGCTCTTGAAAATGACTGTTTTCTCTCGTTCACCTTGCATCGCACTGCCATGTTAGTTAATTGCAAAGCGAGATAATGGACATGCTGCAAAAAGCCATCTGTATGCCCTGTTTAAATGTCAGCTGGGAAGAAGTCTGTTGTGTTAAATCACAGGCCACTTTGCAATTACGATTTGTATAAAGAGTAGGAACAGCAGATATTAAAAAGGGAGAGAACCAACAAAACTCCAATCAATTATATATGCTGTCGGAAGAAAACCTTGTACCTCCAAAATAGTAACTTTACAGGAGAAGGAAAAAACACACTTCACTTTCAATGGAAGTCAATGGAACCAGAATTATTCCCATGTCATTTTGGGTCATTTCTTTTAGGCCATTCATCATAAAATTTACAGACAATGTAAAGAGTAACAGATACTTTCAAATTATGTCAAAAAAAGAAAAATGGCAAAAATGGAGATACAAGGTTTTCTTCTGACAGCAACGATATGTTGAAACTCATTTGACAGCCTGTATACAGTAAGATCACTGCCTCTTTTCACAGCAGTATGGACTTCCATTCTGTCTTTTCTGGCACTTTTTTAATGCTTTCGAATTGAAATGAACTCCTTTGAAATGTCATTCTGTGTGGGATATGCAGTTGAGATGGAGCTGCTTCTCAAGTAAAAGACCTAAACCAAACCCAGACCCAGTAGTGGTGGACAGTAATGAAATAAAAGCACTTCATTACTGTATTTAAAAACGTTTTTCAAGTAGAGGTGGAAAGTAACGGATTATATTCCCTCTCATTAATGTACTTGCGTACATTTATCCCTGTAATGGTACTTTTCGAAGAATCTTTAAAATCAGAATACTTTTACTTGAGTTCATTTTTAAGAAGGTATTTTTACTTTGCTACTTTAATTGGTAACACTTTCTGCGAATGTCATCTTTGCAAGCACCTATAAACGCATTTATAACATGTTATAATGCATTCATATGGCATTATAAACATGGCTATAAATATTATTTTAAAAAATCATTACACTGCATTATACTTTATAGCCATGTGTATTATACATTATGCATTGTTAATATAATACATTATAAACAGTATTCATAAACATGTTATACATGCTAACTGGGGCAGTCGTGGGCTGGAGGTTAGGGAGCTGGAAGGTCGCCGGTTTGATCCCCAGGGCCGACAGTCCATGACTGAGGTGTCCTTGAGCAAGACACCTAACCCCCAACTGCTCCCCAGGCGCCGTGGATAGGGCTGCCCACCGCTCCAGTGTGCTCACTGCCCCCTAGTGTGTGTGTGTCCACTAGTGTGTATGTGGTGTTTCACTTCATGGATGGGTTAAATGTGGAGGTGGAATTTCCCCGGTTGTGGGATCAAAAAAGTATCACTTAACTTAACTTAACTTATACTGTCAGCGTGAAAGAAGACAGGCAAAATATCCTTACAATGTAAATATCTTTATATATATATATAGTAAGAAGTAACAAACTGTAAAAGCCTTGTTAAGTACTTAAAGTTAATTACTTGCTTGTTAATTCTGTTCTTGTTACTTCTTCTCTTTAGCTTGAGTGCCTTGCTGTCCCTTTGCTGCTGTATAAGTGTATAAGTGCTGTAAGTGTAACCTTAACACTACACCACAGGAAAGTTCCTGTGTAGAAGACTGTACTTCTCTAATCTGTAACATTGACTAGATTAAGATTAAGATTCCCTTATTAGTCCCACAACGGGGAAATTTCACCTCCGCATTTAACCCATCCGTGAAGTGAAACACCACATACACACTAGTGAGCACACACACACTAGGGGGCAGTGAGCACACTTGCCCGGAGCGGTGGGCAGCCCAATCCGCAGCGCCCGGGGAGCAGCTGGGGGTTAGGTGTCTTGCTCGAGGACACCTCAGTCATGTGCTGTCGGTTCTGGGGATCGAACCGGCGACCTTCCGGTCACGAGGCTGGATCCCTAACCTCCAGCCCATGACTGCCCCTAGATCATCAGCAGTTACAATGTTGCTGCATATGTTATATGTTTAACTACACAGTTGTTCTAGACACTTAATATAAAGTGGGACCTATTACTGTTGCATGTATTGTTATTAAAGACTATATAAAGTAGGACCAAGATCAGCGCATATATAACAGCATCTGAAGTTGGTCATTTGTTTTTAAGTGAAGGCATCACAACCTAAGTTTAGTACACCATGTACTAGCCTCTGGAAAACGTTCAGGAGAAATTCATTTCACAGCAAAAACAAAAAACACAAAACAAACACCCCAGCTATTATATTTCATAGAGGTGCTCAATTTGAAATGCTTTCATCTGTGCACCAAACACCGGCTGTCACCCTGACAGCCATCATGAAGGATGAAGAAAATGTAAGCGCTTCTGTGGAGCCCCTGTAATGTGAGGTCAACAGGGCACACTGGGGGCTTCTGCTATCAAAGGTGTTCTTCTCTTGTCAGGCGTTGGGTGACAGAGCATGTGCTGTGCCTTTCATGTTAAATCACGAAAATATATTCATCATGGACACTGCACACATGCAATAAATTCCTTATTTAGGAGATTGAAAAATAATAAAATGCAGACTGGAGTTAAGGTTAATAATGATTTCAAATGACGTGGTGTATCTGCATATCGCTGATGTCGGAAAACCTTGTATCTCCATTTTTGTCGTTTTTCAGTTTTTGACCAAATTTGAAAATGACTGTTGTCTTTACATTGTGTAAATTTCATGAAGAATGCACCAAAAGAAGCCCAAAATGGCTTGGAAAGACGTCTGGTTCCATTGACTTACATTGAAAGTAAAGTAGGTTTTCCCCTTCTTCTATAAAGCTATAATTTTGGAGATACAAGGTTTTGTTCCAACAACAGCGATATGTAGATGATATAACAGCATGCATTAAATCAGAGTTTAATTAATTAGAGCTTAAATCATACTATATTATTACTTAATATTATTGTGATTAAGTGACCCTTATTATTTCCACAATGGGGAAATTTCACATCTGCAATCTAACCCACATACACACTAGTGAAGACACACACTAGGGGGCAGTGAGCACACTTATCTGCAGCACCCGGGGAGCAGTTGTGGGTTAGGGCACTTCAATCACATCCTGTCGGTTCAGGCGATCAAACCGGGAAGCTTCCGGACAGAGGGCTAGTTCCCTAACCTCCAGCCCATGACTGCACATAACTGGAAGCAGTTTGGATTGGAGGTCAAAAAGAAAGGAATGTGATAAATATGGACTTCAGAGAAGAAAGATTTGTGAATACAGCTTGTCTAAACCTTTTTTTTTATCTAAACTAATGTTTTTGCCAATTGTTGTCCCACCAAGAGAAGGTATAACAACGAGACTGGACAAACTCGGTGTTTAACTCTGTGGGAAAATAATAGAGAAGTGACCACGAGAGAATATTTGTACAGAGCAGGGTCAGCAAATGTAAACAAGAGACATTTTGACCATCTTGGCTGTAAATATGTCTCAGTGTGTGCTAATGTACTATTATAGGCTAAAAATATAAAATAAATGAAAATGCAGACTTACTTGCTCTGCTGTAAGCTTTTAACTCAGCCGGAACCACTTTTCTCACATCTCTGGCAGGATATTTTAGTAGTAGAGTATTTTCTTGTAAAACTAGTATGATTATTTTTTTAATGTGACTATTGGAAAATGTAGTAAAGTTATTTAGAAACTCTAAAGTGAGACTTTCTTCATTATGGAAATTTACATTTCGGCATTGCTATACCAAGCCCCCATGATCTCGGTCTCTGAGGTACGACTCTTAGTCTGGTCTCAAGTCTCTGAGGTACAAGTCTGAGTCAAGTCTGGTTTTTCTGAGGTACAAGTCCAAGTCAAATATAAAGTCTCTGAGGTATGAGTCTGGTCTTGAATCTGTGAGGTATAAATCAGAGTCAAATCTGGAATCTCTGAGGTCTGACTCTTAGTCACGGGGGCAGTCGTGGGCTGGAGGTTAGGGAACTGGCCCTGTGACCAGGAGGTCGCCAGTTCGATCCCCAGCACCGGCAGTCCATGAATTAAGTGTCCTTGAGCAAGACACCGAACCCCCAATTGCTCCCCCGGGTGCTGTGGATAGGGCTGCCCACCGCTCCGGGCAAGTGTGCTCACTGCCCCCTAGTATGTGTGTTCAATAGTGTCTATGTGGTGTTTCACTTCACGGATGGGTTAAATGCGGAGGTGGAGTTTCCCCACTTGTGGGATTAAAAAAGTATCACTTAACTTTTTGTGGTGCAAGTCTAAGTCAAGTGTCAGGTCTTTGAGGTTTCAAGTCTATGTCAGGTCTTCTGCGGTGTGACTCTTAGTCAAAACTCAAGCCTCTAAGAATGATTTCAAGTCAGGTCTCTAGTGTCTGAGGTATGAGTCCGAATCAAGTCTGGCGTCTCAGCGGTACTGTTTAAGTCAGGTCTTGAGTCTGTGAGATAGGAGTTCTGTTCAAGTGCAGAGTGTCTGAGGTACAAGTCTGAATCAGGCCTTGAGTTCTGGTCAGGCCTCAAGTCTCTGGAGTGCAAACAGTCTCAAATTTCTGAGGTGCCAAATCTCAAGCCTCTGAGGTATGATTCCAAAGTCTCCAGTCTCTGGAGTACAGAATGGGTACAAGTGAAGTCTGGAGTCTCGGAGGTACAAGTCCAAGTCAGGCCAAAAGTCTGTTAGGTGCTAGTTCTGGTCAGGTCTTTAGTCTCGTAGGTATGAGTCCAAGTTGTGTAATGAGTCTCTGAGGTGCGAATCAAGTCTCAAATTGCTGAGGTATGAATATTGAGCAAATCTTAAGGATCTGAAATGTGACTCTGAGTCATGTCTCAAGTCTCTGAGATACAAGTCCAAGTCGGATTATGTTCATAATAATTTCTTCTAACCAAAGTTTATATTAAAATGCTGATCATTGCCATAACAGACCTGATACAGTTGCAAGCTCAGTATGAAGTACCTCACAATAAATGACTGTACATAATTGTCACAAAATCAAGAGGCAAATCCGCAACTGTTTCTAACCTAAAAGTCAATACGTGACTCGCCCAAGTCACTGACTTGAGTCTCCATCTCTGTTCTCTGCACAAGTGACATACCTATATGCTTAACATCTCAGTGGATATGATCCACTCTATATTCCTCCCTATTTCAGTTTGATCTGTAATAATTGATAAAATAATGTGTTGTTTTTAAACATGAAAGATATATTATTGGAGCCAGGTTTTTGGTGGTCTGTTGAGTATAGAGCTGGGTTCATGATGTGATGCAGAAACTCTTCCTGTGTTTTGTCCATTACTGTGATCATCCTCACTAACCTCGTAAGAAAACCAGGGACAGCTCACTGCAACACAGCTCAAGGACCCTAAGGACTTTGTGTTCTTCAAAGCCTACAATTCTCCACATCTTTCATTTAGCACGCAGAAGCCTCAGGTATAGTGCTGTGGGCTGTGCTGGTGCAAGGTAAAAGGAAGCTTTCACAAACTCCAGGTGATGAAAGCCTGTATCCAGTACTGAGGCATCTGAATGAAGCACTTAGAAGGTTCCAAGAATTATTTGGCTTTGCTATAGAGCTAGAATACACTTTATGAAATGGACAGTAAAATTTACTTAAAACACATTTTACATTATAATGCATTACATTATACAGGGAGATTCACTTGAAAGAGGCCACAAATGTTCTGTAATAACACTCTCTGGAGGATGAATCAATGTGTGAATGTACTGAAAACAGTCATAATTATTATTTTTTTTACCTTTTTTGTCCATAAGAATTGAACTGTTAATCTTAAGCTGTTTTTTGGGCCTTTAAGATTGATTTCATATATTACATATATCATGTTATTTTATGTAAAAATCTAGTTCTGCTGTGGAGCCACAATAGGGCAGTAAAAGAGACGTGTGTTCCCAATTTAACTGCTTTAACTAAAGCAGACAAAAACATTTTCCTAATAGACTATTATTACCAGAACTGCGCAAATCAGGGTCACTGATGAGAATTTTGAGACTGAAGTGTTGAAGGTTAAAGGACTCTGAATGTCGTGTGTATATCTTGCTGAAATGTTTAAATTGGAGCAGTTTTCTTTCAACAGTTGACAACGTTTGCACAAAATTATTTGATGTATATTTGGGGTAGCAATTTATTTGGATGGTCCACTGTAAATTCTTTGTAAATGTTCAGTATATATTTAAGTTACATTCAACTAAATAGGCATTAAATATAACTGATTGTGAAGATGAGTGTTACTTGGATGGTCCACTGTAGGTGTAAAAGCTCAGTTGGCTATTAAGTAACATTCAACTAAAATCCATTAAATTCAACTGAACTTCAAGTTTAGTGTGAAAGAATGTATTAAGTCTAACCTCAAGGTAAAACCTACATCTACTCCTAATGCTAAATGTAACGTTGTTGGTAATAAACTGAACATCACCAGAAAGTTTGTTAATGATTTAAGTCTCTGTTGAGCATCTATAGGGGGCTAGCCAAATAAAGTTTGACCGTATTTGGTTGTTTTTGTAGATTTTTAGGAAAATCCTTGAATGATTGACTTCACTACTTTACTTAGTCTAAATTTCTGTTGGATATCACACCTTTGGTTGTGTAAGTTTGATTGCTGGTTACACTGAGCTTAGTGAGGTTAGTGATGTTTTTGTATATATGCAGTTTTTCAGTTGTGTATTTCTTTCTGGCGCATGATTAAATGCAGTGTCTTGTTCATACTGTCAGTTGGGCTTGTTTGGTGTGTCAGGTGGAGATTCACAAACATTCTGACAATAATGTGACAAATCTGACAAAAATGGTGCACTACTTTTTAAAAAGTAACTAAAAAGTAGTCACTACTTTTCAGAAAGCAGCTAAAAAGTAGTGTACTACTTTTCAAAAAGTAGCTAAAAGGTAGCCACTACTTTTCAGAAAGTAGCTAAAAGGTTGTGTACTACTTTTTAAAAAGCAGCTAAAATGTAGCCACTTCTTTTCAGAAAGCAGCTAAAAAATAGCCACTTCTTTTCAGAGAGTACCTAAAAAGTAGCCACTACTTTTCAGAAAGTAGCTAAAAAGTAGCCACAACTTTTCAGAGGGGTTTTTAAAAAGTAGCCACTACTTTACAGAAAGTAGCTAAAAAGTAGCCACTACTTTTTTGGAAAAGTAACTAATTTGTAGCTAGCGACAAATTTTGGGAAAGTAGACACAAAGCAGCTAACTACTAATTTTTCATTAGCTGTCCCAGCCCTGGACAACATTTATAAACTATACAGTCTAATATAGACTATACAGAATTTAACATTGTTTTCAATGTCAGATTAGTTGATGCAGCAAGAGCAGCATCTTTCTTACAATGCTGATGGATAAACTTCCAGGAAAATAGGTTAGCATAGAGAGAGAGAGAGAGAGAGAGAGAGAGAGAGAGACAGAGAGAGAGAGAGAGAGAGAGAGACAGAGAGAGAGACAGAGAGAGAGAGAGACAGAGACAGAGAGAAAGAGACAGAGAGAGAGATAGAGACAGAGAGACAGACAGAGAGAGACAGAGAGTCAGAGACAGAGAGAGAGAGAGAGAGACAGAGAGAGAGACAGAGAGAGAGAGAGAGAGAGAGAGAGAGACAAAGACAGAGACAGAGAGAGGGAGAGAGACAGAGAGAGAGACAGAGAGAGAGAGAGAGTCAGAGACAGAGAGAGAGAGAGAGAGACAGAGAGAGAGACAGAGAGAGAGAGAGACAAAGACAGAGACAGAGAGAGGGAGAGAGACAGAGAGAGACAGAGAGAGAGAGAGAGAGAGAGAGAGAGACAGAGACAGAGAGAGAGAGACAGAGAGAGACAGAGAGAGAGACAGAGACAGAGAGAGAGAGAGAGAGAGCCCACTGGACGAAGGGTTTAATTGCCAAAATGATAGACCATCCTTAACTGTCCCTTTAATTATCCTTATGGCTAAGCTAATTCAGTGCTGTTTACATTTTGCTGCTGACATATGGCTCCAAACTCTAGTGAACTGTGAAACATGTGAGTAACACTGAGTACTGAGCAAAACATCACACAGTTCAGAACATATAAATGTAGTTTTATGATTAAATCTGTCTTTACTGTGCGTCATTCTGAAGGGGAAGTTTAAGTGTTCTGCAAAGCGCCATCATTTGACTGTATTATGAAAGTGCTTGAACAACGTGCATCACCTTAGGCCACTGTCACTACGGCAACAGCGCTAGATAATTTGTCTAGCGAGCCACACGGAGAAGCACATTATTATTAATTGCGCAGATCATATTCTCAATGTTCCTTCAGCAGCTTCACCTGATTGAGCTTAATAAAGACAACAGAAACGCCGCAAGCTAAACCATCATTTTCTGTCTCTCTCTCACTCTCGAAATATAGTCAATCAGCCAATACGTGTTTGCTGTCCAAATTTTGTTTCTTTAGGATAAAGGAAAAAGTTATTAGACTTCATTTCCTCAATTTCCAGTTACCAGTTCTTCATTTTTCAATATCAGAAAAAAAGGATAAAATATATGTTCAACAGGAAATGACACAGAAGCCCTTGACAACTAAACATACCTATTTTTCAGTGTTTAGTGCAGCAGCACTGCCTGTAATGCAGCTTCCATTCTTTTCAGCAGATTCTCTATCATTATCAACGGCTGGGGCTGTCCTAAAATGTAGCCCCGCCTAGTGCTAATTATAATATATTTGCATGTTTGTCAGTTAGAAAAAGAAAAAGAAAACTGGAAAATGAAAAGTGAATCTTCAGCAGGTGGCGCTGATTCGTTGATAGTTAAAAACTGAATCACAGTCGGCCACTTTGCTGTTGATTTATCTGTTTTGCATTTTCATTTGAATTTTGTATTTAAATGAATTTGAACGATTTGCAGCCGATCGCTATGAAAAAGAAATAAGAAGGTGAACTTTCCATTTTGATTTTAGTTTTGACACGAATTCTGCATTTCACAAAGAAAAGCCAAAGCCAAAGTGAAGCTTGCGTTCTCTTTTGTCCGTTAGCTTTTTCATTTTAGATTTGGCCGTGAAAAAACTAGAATAATGACTAAAATTAAACAACAAATATCTGTTTTCAATTGACTTTTATTTTTGTCACAAACGGCTCGTGCTCATGTGAAAAATGAAATTGCAAATGTAGGTGTTTCATTTCATTTTCAATTTGGGCAGGATATTTGCGCAGATGTTTGGAAAAAGAGATGACAGAAAGAGGTTTGCATTTACATTTTATTCATTATTCCTATTTATTCATATTTATTCATTTTTCATTTTCAGTTCCTTTTTGGCAGAATTTGCCTCCCATACTGATCTAACCTGGCTTTTAACGCAGAGGGAGCCGGTGGGATTTCTCGCTCATCCATGTGTGTTTTGACTATGTGCTGCCACAGGCTGTCTGGGCGCTGCTCTTACCCACTTCCGAGTTCCGCTATTTATGCTCTGTCAACATTTCGTTATAAATTAAATATTTAGCAAATTTTGATGATTTTTGTGAATCGATTCATGTCCTCATCACGATGCATCTAAGAATCGATTTATCCCACACCCCTAATACCCTAATACATACATACATATATATATATATATATACATGACGTGTGTATGTGTATACAAGAATGTAAATTACAATAAATACAAATAATACATACATACATATATACATAAACAGCCACACTTTTGCCCATAACATACAGCCCTTGAAAGCTTTTCCAGGCAAAATCACTGATAATGTTTTTCACTTTTTCCCCCACACATGCTCTTAGACAGGACATGTCCATCAGTACACATAATGTCTGAAGGCACAATGTCCTCATGGTCTTCCTGTTGCTATGATACGAGTCATTGGCCACAGCTTTAGCTTCACTTTCACATCTTACCATCAATGCATGTTTATCCCTAACCTTCTGCCTCTGTGAGGTCATAACAGATAAACCAAAAGACATGAAGTTCAAAGTCAGGCGTACAAGTTCTTTTCCAATTTTCCCCAACAGCTGGAAATTCATCCTCTCCTCTCCGTTCTAATCACTGGGTCTAAACAGATACACAAGAGACTTTGCAACTGCTCATGTCTGCATGAACACACGTGAACACATGTCTGTGCAGTGGGTTGTATTCATCTTTAGGAGTTAAACCACTGGCCCCCCCATCTAGTGAAGCAGCCTGGTTTACTGATTGTAACCGAATCTCGTACAGTGGACAGAGATTAGATAAAGCTGATGTTAGCTTCTTGTTCTCAATTCCTTTTCCACTAGATGTTAGCATCTAACTGCTGTACTTTTTAAGGTGGAACAGAAATTTCAATCAGAAGCCAACATCAGTGTTGAGAGACTATCGTATGCAATTCAGCACGATGTTGTCTACTGGCTGACTCAACACGCAGCTAGACAGATGTAGCGATTTGCATACATGAATCATGTGAAGATGGACCCGCAGCTACAAGAACTACAAGAAAGCAAGGTGAAACAGAGAAGAAGGACGAAAGAACAATGAAAAACCTAAGGAGGATGAGGACCTATCCGAGCAGGTGGGCAGTGGGAAATTTCGTAAGCATCAGTTTTGCACCACTTTTCATTTTCTCACTAGCTAGCCACCTTGGCTAGCATATATACCTCAGAGCAGCATATATAAAAAAGTAAATATGAAATAATAGTGAGAGATTAAGATGAAAATGTGCATATATTACAAGAAATCAGAGCAATGCTGTGAGGGTGTGGGGTGGGCTTGCATCAGGTAACTCCTGGCGTGAAAGTCTGACTCCAGGCTGGATTTACAGCATCGCATCTTTATGACTCATTTAAAAGTTGTCTCTCAGGCATTTAATAGCTTTCAAGCAAGATATCCTCACAGGTTTGCAGAGACATATCTCTCATAGGTTTTGTTATGGTTGCAGCTCGTTTCATGTAATGTCCCTACTCATTACACCAAAACAGTGGACCATACTTGCTCATTTTGTGTGATAGTCCAAAAGTCTTCACGTTAACATAGGTAGATCTTGTGTGGTTGGTAAGTGTAGTGGGTAATACCTCTGCCTTTTGCGCTGTAGACTGGGGTTCAATCCCCACCTGGGTGAGCACCCTGCACTACACCAATAAGGGTCCTTGGGCAAGACTCCTAACTTCACCTACCTGTGTAAAATGATCAAACTGTAAGTCGCTCTGGATAAGAGCGTCTGCCGAACGCCGTAAATGTAAAATGACACCACAGAATTTGATTATAGTTTTTAGGTGGAAGGGCGTGGTTTAAAAAATTGGTTGAGCAGAAAAGAATTTTGTTTGCACATATGAGGCTGCACAAGCGCTATAGCAGGTAAAGTTCTTGTCATTTTATGCAGAACAAAAATGCTACACAATGACAAATAACATGCAAAATTTAAAAGATTGAATGTGGAACTGCAGGAAGTGCACAGATGAACAGAAGCATCACACTAGCCATGTTTACATGCAACTTCAGTCGGAAGTCGGAATAGTCTAGTCCGTCGGGATAGTCTAGTCCGATTGAGGCCATCCGGAATACAACTTCTATCCAATTGAGCAAGGATGGTAATCCCATACATATTCCATTAAATACAAGAATATTTACCATGTAAACATCTGTATCTGATTACATTCCCAATTGGAATGTTTAAGTACGTGTTGCGCAAGTTTGTTGCATCATAGTGGAAATTTATACTGTTCAACGTGGCGGAGCCGAAACTGGTCTGCAGGGGAGACAAAGTCTATGCTCTGATCTTTAAAAGACGGCGGTGGGACGGACGTCTGGCTTATGTGTCTCAGAACACGACGTCTTCCTCTCAGCCTTCTTTAATAAGTACACGTGAGGTACATTTTTCTGAGACATCATTTTGAAGCAATTAAAAACAAGCGTGTCAGCTGAAAACTCCTCTCACTCTGACTGGACACACGGTGCTGGTTGTCATGGTAACATTCACACTTAGTGGTTCTCTATGTATGCGTGTAATTTTGTATTAAGATTAAGTGACCCTTATTAGTCCCACAACGGGGAAATTTCACCTCCGCATTTAACCCGTCCGTGAAGTGAAACACCACATACACTCTAGTGAGCACACACACACTAGGGGGCAGTAAGCACACTTGCCCGGAGCGGTGGGCAGCCCAATCTGCAGCGCCCAGGGAGCAGTTGGGGGTTAGGTGTCTTGCTCAAGGACACCTCAGTCATGTGCTGTCGGCTCTGTGGATTGAACCAGCAACCTTCCGGTCACGAGGCTGGATCCCTAACCTCCAGCCCACGACTGCCCCTATACGACGTGCTGTGCATTGGCCGGGAATGTTCCATCAGATGGTTGAGCACAGTGAGCATAAACACCTCAGTCTGAATCTATAATCAGAATGTATTCAATCAGTTTGGCAAAACTCTTTGCATGTAAACACAGACGCTGTCATTGGCCATTTTATCAGAAAGCCTTACTATACACGTGTCGCTCATCTGGTTCTGTACGATTAATCAGGTCAATTAAAGGTTTAGTGTTTAGCGTTTTAAGGTTGGTGATTCTCATTTACTCTGTTTTGTTTGTGTTTTTTGAGCTGAAAGTCTTAAGTCTTGAGGCAGTCGAGTCATGAGGCGTTAAAGGTGAGTCTCGAGTCAGTTAAGGGGAGTTTGAGCCAAGTAATGAGTCGTTTAAAGGTGAATCCAAATAACGGGTCAGTTAAGGGTGAGTTTGAATTGAGTAGTGAATAAGTTACGGGTAAGACCGAGTTGAGTTGTGAGTCCCATAAAGGGGAGTCCGAGTCAAATCAGGACTCTTTTAAAGGCAATTAGTCACTGTCCACCACAATCAAAGTCACTAGTCAGTTTAGGGCGAGTCCAAGTCAAATCACAAGTAACGTAAGTGCGAGTTTGAGCTGATTCTTGAGTCAGTTAAGAAGCGTCAGTTACGAGTCGCAAGTCAGTTAAGCACGATTCCAAGGTGACTCATAATTCTGCAAATCAGTTAAGGCTGAGTTAAGTCATGAGTCAGTTCAGAATATGATAGATTTTAGCTGCAAGGCATTTAAGGATGAGTTTACATCAAGCAGTGAGGCAGTTAAGGGCAAGTTTGAGTCGCAAGTCAAGTGCAAGTCAGTTAAGTGTGAGTCCAAGTTGTTATTATCCAGTTAACAGCAAGTTTGAATCAAGTTGTGAGTCAGTTTAAGGCGAGTCTGAGCCACCATTCATTTAAGGGCAAGCTTGAGTTGAGTTGTGTCGTGAGTCAGTCAAAATGCAAGTCAAGTCATCTTTATTTCTGATTTCTATAGATTTTCTTATAGGGGTATGAATGTGCTGTCCCCTGTATCTGGACCTAAACCTGGTTAAGTCATCATCCATGTCTTTACATCCTGAGAACTTTGGGGATATTTGTTGTTTAAAAATAAAGTTTTATTAAACCACTGTTGTTGTTGTTTTTACTTTCTCTGCCTCAGGCTACAGTGCTGAAAATAATTATCCAGAATTACTGGAATCCACACTTGATATGGACAAAAAGGGCTGAGTAACATTCATTTGATTGTTTATTAACTGTTTTGAGAAACACAGCATGTTCAGCACTATGGGAACAATATTATAGTAAACCATATTGTGCTAGTGGGTCTGACTGGCAGTTTGCCATTACTGTACAAAATCAGATTTTGCCCCAAAACACCATTTTCAATTAAACGATTCTGTGTATTGCTGCTGGCCACAGCACAGGACAGCTCCAGCGTTCCACCCACACAATTTTATCTACATAATCCATTTATTAGACTAATTCTTTGCAATGCCTCAAAGTTAAAGTGCAATTTATTACATTCAAATTTGAGTTACATCTGCAGCCAAGCTTTATCAGAAACGGATTAGCTTTATCTGGGGAGGTCCTGCTATTTGAGTGATTAATAGCAAGATCTGTGATTGTAATCCGGTACGAATCTGCAATGTCTGTAGTTTTGCAGACCTGCTAAGTAATAATTCCAAAGCAAATTACCTTCTATTATAGTAATCCTTCTATAATAGTAATCCTGTTCTAACTGACATCACAGGGATACAATAACAAAACTAGGTAACAGAAAACAGCACCTCTGCTTTTTTCTCCGTGACCTGAAGAGAAGGCTAACGGCTAAAAAAGAGCTCGATTTGACCCATATCCCTTCATCTTGAAGCTCAGGACAAGGCTCTTGAAATCCACAACAATTCCGTGTATAATCTCTCCTGTATGTTTTGATTACGCGACATCATGTGTAATCACCTGTATCTTTTATCCTGTACGAATTTGCCAGACAGATCAATCGCATTACAGCACTGGTCAGGCCATTCAATTTGTGTGTGAAGAGATTGACCATATAGCCCTAGGTGAGCTGGATTAGTTTACCAGAGGAGCTCTGGTAATGAAATGTACGCATGATTTGGCTGATCGATTCATATGGTATAAAGGTTCTGTGTCATTTTTTTCTTCAAATACCCCAAATAGCCCAGATTAAAAGACTGCATGACTGTTCATGGCAGTATAATGCGACAGAAGCACACACTGTGCAGCTAAATGGCATCGAAATAAATGAGCAAATTTATTAATTCATTCATTTAAAAAAAGGGAACATGATGAGAATATACACAGAATGGTTGTCGCTTTCAGTAGTCTTGTTGTGATCTTGAAGATTAAGGAATTTGGTCAAATCAAGCTCTATTTTAGCTGTTCATCTTCTTTTCGGGCGCTGTTTTGTATTAAATGGTTGTGTTATTACATTACTGTGATGTTGAATCAAACAGGACTGTTATTACCAAGGGATTTCCAAGTTTGGTGAATTATGGAAGGTAATCCACTCTGGAATTATTACGGAAGTTTTTACAGATCCAGGCTAATTGGGTGCAGTGATATAATAACAAGATCAGGTGATAAGAAACAGTGCTTCCATTTTTTGGGGGGGGCACCTGAAGACAAGACTTCAGTTTAAAAGGAAGTTTGATTTGTACCAATACCTTAATCTTCAAGTTCATGACAAGACTACTGAATTTCACATTTTTAGTGAGGGCTGATTTACAGTAATTTGGTGAAATTGGGGTCTTTTTCCACGTACCAATCAGCCAGTTATGGGACCTCTCCAGGCAAAACTAATCCAAATGCTCCATTAGGGCTTTACTCTAAGAGGGCACCTTTCACGGCCATGCACCAATAGGAGTTCCACCATTCTTTAAAAAGTTCTGCGTAATGAATGCACTAGTTCTACAGAAACTTACCAAGTCAGAATTCACAGTGGTGCCAATAGGAACCAAATGTCTGCAGTGGTGGACGAAGTACATAAATTATGTACTTGAGTTAAAGTAGAGATACTCAAGGCAAAATATTACTCCAGTACTCCAATATTACTTTAGACCTCCACTTGAGTAAAGTATCAGCCTTCAAATATACTTAAGTATCCAAAGTAAAAGTACTAAGCAGCAAACTGTTTATTTAGAATAAAGAGCCAGACGGACTCGGAGGAAACTGTCTGTCTGTTTTGCTGAAGGAGAATCTCAGGCAGGGTGGTCTACACAGCTATCAGGGCTACATCTCCATGTCTTCAAAGAGGGCATGAAGTTTCACAGACAATGAGAATGATGATCAAAATGAGCCACAAAGAGACAGGAGCGAGTGGAACTTCAGCACCAGTACAGCAACCAAGACCCCAACACATTATAACAACCTCCCTATAGTTAGTCCACTTTAACCCCCAAATATTATGACTTTTCCACTCAAAATATTACCACTTTATTTTCAAAATATTACAACTTTATTCTAGAAATATTACAACTTTATTCTAGAAATATTACAACTTTTTTTCTTGAAATATTATGACATTTTTTTAAACATTACAACTTGTTTCTCAAAATATTATGACTTTTTTCTCAATGTCTCCTATTTTAATTCTTATTTACAGTGGCCCTAAAATGCCATCATAGGACCTTATGCTTGCACTGAGTCGGTATTTTCAACAGGTCAAAACAAGCTCAGAACAAAGTGACCGCTGTACCCTGATTGGTGTTCTTTTGTTTTGACATGTTATGTTTTTATACACACAGAAACCAAAAGGAACGACAGATTTCTCAAAATGTAGGAGGAAAAAGTCGGATATTAGACTCTGAAATGTAGTGGAGTGAAAGGAAAAGTCGCCCAAAATGGAAATACTTAAGTACAGATACATGAAAAAAGTACTTAAGTACAGTAATGAATTACATTTACTCAGTTACTGTCCACCACTGGATGTCTGAACCACATGAGGCCTGTAAAAGCTCCCTTGTTTTGCAGGAGTTTTGAAATAAAGTTTTAATCTAGAATTAGTTTTTAATAGGTACATGCAGGACATTGTAAGGCAAGCAGTCCCCAAAGAAAACAAGGTTTTGGATAGTAAATAAAATGGTTATATTTGTGTTGTAGACATGGTGACTCCTGGTTCCCATTACCACCGGTGTAAAAATAATTTAAAAAAAAACTGAATCAGACATTTTCTCTCCAGTGAACCATCACATTAAAACAATCTGAAAGAAAGTTTGAAAAATAAGTGGGATTCTTCTTTTACAGGGCTGTGGCGCAATAGTTTGGTGAAAAATCATCATTATACACCGATCTTAAGATGGAATTAACACCACAACTGCTTTTTTTCACAGTTTTGCTGCCTTGTTCTGTGCATTGTATCATTTTCCCACAGATATTTATCGTAAATGTGTCCAAATATTTGTGAAAAGTGGGGATATCTTTAAAAAACAAAACTAATTCTAATATTTGTGCTCCTATCTATAAAACAATGTTAATTATGAAACTTTATAGACTTTTACATAGAATACATAGAAGGTGCAAATAGCAGCAGCACGAAACACAGCATCATGGGTACAAGGTAGAAAGAGTACATCTTAATACTGATAATCCCAATGTACATAGTGATATGTAAAGGGGTGATATGGTAGAGGCACTGTAGGCTTGTTTATCACATTTTATTGGCTTCTAGCTGCCATAAGAGCCGTAATTAAACCATCAGAATCGTACACTGTTCCTGTACTAGGCTTTACACTAACAGCTGGCACTAGCATTAGCCCAGACTAAGGCTTTTCCCCCTTGCTTAAATTCCTAAATAAGGTCTATTCATGCCATTTTACCATTTTTAATGTGTATACATAGATTAAGAATAAAATTCAAAGCAAACATATGAAGATTTTGATCAATATTTGTGGAAAGTGATTTTTTATCATAAAAATGTTCATTTTATGTTATTAGTTATTTTATCCATTATTATTCATATTCGTATTTGTATTTTAATTATTATTGTTTTATTAATATTTGTTTATTTGTTCATTAGCATTTTTTAAAATCTTATTTTCCTCTTGTTTTATTTTGACTTGACTTTATTGACCTTTATATCTTAAGTATGTTTTAATTTCTGTTTCGTTCTTTTTTTTAATTATATTTTTATGTATTTTTATTATTATTAATGTTTTACTTTTTGTACTTACCTGATGTGTCTTCATTTATTATATTGACTTTTATCATCTGATATGTTCTTATACATTATTAATCCCTTACTGTGTATTAACTCTGCATCACTGTAAATGAGGGGCACCCTCAATGTTCTTGGAGACTAAATAAAGGTTGATTGATTGACTGAGGAGGGCCTGGGTTCGATTCCCCGGCCGGGCGACCAGGGTGTCTGCCTCTGTGTCTGTCTGTCTGCCCTGTGATGGACTGGCAACCTGTCCAGGGTGTATCCTGCCTTCTGCCCGAAGACTGCTGGGATAGGCTCCAGCACCCCCTGCGACCCTGAGGGAGAAGAGGCTTAGAAAACAATGGATGATTGACTGATTGAAACAGTTTTGGTATTGGCTTCCAGTATTTTTCAGCCCTAGCAAGTGTAAAACCAAAGAAGCAAGCTGCACTTGGGGTAAGTGGACAGTAAATTTTGATCAACCTATTTTTATCCATGCAGTGCTAGTGAAATGTATTTGTGGACTTTAACAAATGCTGATGTATATTTAACTCTGCAGTGTGTTGGCTGTGATGTCTGCACACTCTTTTAATCTCAATAAAGAACAAGGGGGTGTTTATGTCTTTATTATGCTGGCGGCGTACAGCTTCTCCTCCTCTCCTCTTTCTCTGAGTAATTACCGTACTCTCCGCGACAGAAACAGTAATCCGAAATTGATTCCTAGTCATCAAGTTGAAATACTGCAGCTCGTTGCAATAAATGTCAGGATGGAGAAAAGTCAGAGGAAATGCATGTGTGGAAATATGAATGATCTATTCTTTTGTGGGGGGAAATGTCCCCCCTTAGTAATATTTTCTATTGTAAAACTGAATCATACCTGTG
Source organism: Pygocentrus nattereri (assembly GCF_015220715.1). Taxonomy (NCBI): domain Eukaryota; kingdom Metazoa; phylum Chordata; class Actinopteri; order Characiformes; family Serrasalmidae; genus Pygocentrus; species Pygocentrus nattereri. The sequence goes on along the minus strand of NC_051223.1, from coordinate 4,115,704 downwards.
TACAGCGTTGGGATGCAATGCAATAGATGGATATAAATCAATGTGACCATCGATTATTAATCTCAGTGTTACTGAGCTCTGCTAAAGCCTGAGTAGACTGATAAATCAATGTGATGATCAGTTATTAATCTCAGTGTTACTGAGCTCTGCTAAAGCCTGAGTAGACTGATAAATCAATGTGATCAGTTATTAATCTCAGTGTAACTGAGCTCTGCTAAAGCCTGAGTGGACTGATAAATCAATGTGATGATCAGTTATTAATCTCAGTGTTACTGAGCTCTGCTAAAGCCTGAGTAGACTGATAAATCAATGTGATCAGTTGTTAATCTCAGGGTTACTCAGATCTGCTAAAGCCTGAGTAGACTGATAAATCAGTTTGATGATGAGAAAAGCCCAACAGCCCCAACGCCCCTCCCCCTCATTACACCAAAGCCATTTAGTAAACTTCATTAAATGTGTTACGATTGGATTTGGTCGCATCATTTGGTTATATAAAGGTGTAATGTTTCATTGTATGATTTATTTCATTTTAGTTTGCTATCAAGAAAATCTACTTAACCCCAAAGCAAATGAGCCCAAAGTAGCCAACATATTTTCAACTGAAATTGCCTGATTGTTATTGACCATAAACAATTCAAATAAACAAAATAAATTTGATACATAGACACATTAATATGATACCAAACATAAATCACACCAAAGACAAAATAGGGGTATAAGGCATCAACTTACGTGCAGGCAAATTAGCATGGCATTAAATCTAATCGATAACAAAAAAGTTAGAATTCAGTGCGAGTTAATTAGAGAATCTCAGATAAACAGCATCAGGAAAAGTATGTTTCCTCTGTGGAATGTCATGAATAACCAAAAGCTTGCTCAGACCTCATTCATTATTCATGAACAGCTCTTTGATCCCCAAACTGATCCCACCAGTGCTGTTCTCGTCCCTGTATCCCCCTAGATTGGCTGAGAAAACAGGGGGGTGGAGTTACAGCACAGAAGAACTGGAGCTTCGCTCTCAGTCATGAGGAGTGTGAGTGTGTGAAGCGGAGTGCGACTGAACTGCCTCAGAGATCTGCTGAGGATTTGGAGATCTTCATTTCTGATCTGCCGCTGAGCTTCTGACAGCTCTTTTTTTTCTTTATTCCTCTCCATTTTTGAGCTCCACTTCTTTTTAATCTTTTTTTTCTATTAGTATCGGCTAATGAAAATGCGGTTCACTCTTTTCTTACCTACTTTTGCCTTCCAGCCTTGGCTTTTTTCCTCGTTCTTCATCAGCTCATCTTTGTAGCATCTTTTCTTTCATATATGTTGCCTATTTTTCAGATATAGCATTTTCTTCTTTATTAAAATTTATTTTCATATTACATAGTTTTTTTTTTCTTAACTTTCTACCTGTTTCTTTTGTGGCTGGTAAGCTGAGGCTGAAGTAGCAGATTGAAGTGGACTGTGAAAGCTGACCACAGGTGAAGTGAGACAATTCCAGTTCCAATTACTTTGGTAATTCTTCTTGGACTATTTAAAACCACAGCAAATTGAAACTCTTCCTCCAGAATGATGTAGAACATCTTCAGCGGCTTCTACGATGAACACCACGCTGCACTACGGACTTATCCAAATCTACAATGCTAGGAATCGCAGTGTTGCTAGCATGCCTGTCCACAGAGACAGTCCGGTCGGGAAAGACTCGCCTTCATCCTCGCAAGGATGCTACAAACAGCTTCTAATCTCCACTGAGGTGTTCCTCACGCTGGGCATCGTCAGCCTGCTGGAGAACATCCTGGTGATAGCGGCTATCGCCAAGAACAAGAACCTGCACTCGCCCATGTATTTCTTTATCTGCAGCTTAGCTGTAGCGGACATGCTGGTTAGCGTGTCCAACGCTTCAGAAACAATCGTAATTGCCTTGATCAGTGGCGGTAACGTCTCAATTCCAGCTGGAGTGATCCGCAGCATGGACAACATCTTCGATTCTATGATCTGCAGTTCATTGTTAGCGTCCATCTGCAGCTTGCTAGCTATCGCTGTTGACCGCTACATTACCATCTTCTACGCTCTGCGATACCATCACATTGTAACAGCCCGCCGCACACTAGCAGTCATTAGCTCTATCTGGGCTTGCTGCACCATCTCAGGTGTCCTTTTCATCATTTACTCAGAAAGCACCACTGTACTGGTGTGCCTCATTAGCATGTTCTTCACCATGCTAGCCCTCATGGCTTCGCTATATGTCCACATGTTCCTGCTGGCACGCCTCCACATCAAGCGCATAGCGGCCCTGCCAGGCCACGCGCCCATTCGCCAGAGGGCCAACATGAAGGGGGCGGTGACCCTGACCATCCTCCTGGGCGTGTTCGTGGTGTGTTGGGCACCATTCTTTCTGCACCTCATCCTTATGATCACCTGCCCCAGGAACCCCTACTGTGCCTGCTTCATGTCGCACTTCAACATGTACCTCATCCTCATCATGTGCAACTCCATCATCGACCCTCTGATCTACGCCTTCAGGAGCCACGAAATGAGGAAAACCTTCAAGGAGATCTTCTGCTGCTGGTACAGCCTGCCCAACATTTGTGTATCTGAGCCACCAGAATCGTGCTAACTTTCTGGAGGTGAGGAATTGCTATGCCAGGGTGCCAAAGTCTGGTCCTAATAAGTCTTCTGTCCTGCAGAGTTTTGCTCCAAAGTCTAATCCAACACAACAAATACAGTTCATCTTAATTTTAGTGCCAACTGTGTTGGAGCTGAACTCATTGAAGTAGCTCTATAGGACTGGACTTTTGCACCCCTGCGCTAGTCTAACTACACAGACCATGTGTATAGTGCTCTCTGAGCCATTCAGGCTAACACTGAGCCTTGTTCTACTGTAGCACACTACTCTTGTGCTAAGCTGGTCTAGGGGGTTAGTTGTGATCTTGTATTAAGAAGACACGTCTAGGAACAGTTTGTTAAACTTTTGTTATTGGATTGCAGTGGAATAATAAAGCTTTACATCTTCTAAAACCCACCCCAGATCCTCCCTTAGGTAGTGCTATTTTAACATCTAAAGTACAATCGATAATACATGCAAAACAAGCCAGCTGGCGAAACACTAACTGAACTTTCCTTTTAAAGGGGTAATGTTTGTTTTTACCACATGTAATATGTTCTCTGCAGACACACATCTACATGCTTTATTGGAGTTTTTGGGGGGACTTTTGAGCCATGCTAATGTACATTACATTCATGAGCTACAACAGGCTTAATGTCCACTGGACAGTGTTGACGAGCGCACCATCACCCCCTAGTTTGAGCTACACCATCAAGAAGTATTTCTGTTGTTTAGCAATTTCTCCACGCTGTTTATTCCCACCCTAGTGAGTCTATGTTCAGGCTCACATTAACCTTAAAACATTCTTTTATGAGATCACAACTGGCCCCACAAGACTAGCCTAGTCCTATACTACAACATTCTTAAAGGAAATTCCCAGTTGAAATGAAAATGTAGTCCAGGACTAGGCCTAATCCCTATCTGGGAATCTCTTAAAGTGATGCATTAGGCAAAAACTTTCCTCGATTTTCCCTTTACCCCAAAGGCAGCCTCGTTTGTTGCCCAAAGTTTGATTCTCTAGTTTTAAAACTGGAGCTGTGAACTTAAAGAAGCTAAGTAATGGAAGATTATAGCACATTAGCACTGCAACAAACTCTTGAATGTCTACTCTCAATCAGACATACGTGGCATTTTAGGCTTGAAGACGGCTGCTACTTCTATTTTTGCCATGCTATGTACTTTTGTCCCTTTTTTGTATATAACACACGTCAGAAACCACAAAATCGAGTCTGAGATCATCTTATGATTATAATGTGAAGGTTTGGGCGTAGTTTGCATGATGCTAATTGGTCTACATGCGCTTCTTGTTAGCTACATTAGCCTCGTAGCTAGTGCTACACTTCAAGGCACCACACATGTCTTACCTTAGGGATGTGGAAACCTTTTTTCACTGAACCAGTGCTTTCATTTATAGGAATATCACCCTGGGAATGTATTTCGAGGATCTGGTGCCAGATCGTTTTCTGCGCTGATATATGTGGTGCTTAGCCAACAGCCTGAATACATTTTTGCCTCAAAAATTCAAAGTGCAGGGAGTTAAATATCACAAAAGATCATCATGTAAAGATAATTCAATGTTTCTGGTGGTTTTGTATGGTGTTTTGACTGCCTGTGTTAATATGACAATTGATACCACAATGTAAAGGCTCCTAATGAGTAATAAGTGACCTGTGACTGACCTTAAAGTAAAGACAGTGTTTCTAAATAGAACTACGAACACCATATGCATGTTAAATGGTTCTTTGCACGCTGAAACGGTTCTTCAGATTGATGGAAAATAGGCTATGGTTCCATATAGCACCTTTTTGAAAGTGGCTTAAGTAGCACCAAAGAGGGTTCTGTTCGGTGCTAAATACATATAAATGCCACATTAAATATAATGCCACATTTTCTATCAATTAGGAGAATGATTCCACCATGCAAAGGACCATTTAAGCAGGCAAATGGTTCTTTGCATGTTCATGGTTCTAGACAGGTTCTATCTATGATCTGCTTTTGGGAGTTAGGGGCCTAAACAAAGCTGTACAGTGGCTAAAATGCTAAAAAGCAGGGAAATAAATCATGCTGGGAAGGAATATGTAACTTTCCACTGACATCACTGATTTTTTGTTTATGAATATTTGAAGATGCTGTGCTGTTTGTGTGTGTGTGCAAATGTATGCATTCCAGCTGTGTAAACATCTGCAGTGTCCTGAGGGGATTACATGCCTAGCAAAGTAGCAAAGTAAATATCGCCTTCTGCATCGTTGCACATCTGATACCTTGAGCTGTCTGAGCACGTATGAAAAGCTGAAAAACAAAAAGAAAAGCAGGCATAGAGAAGTCATTGGTAATTTCCATGATGGGCATGAGTTTCTTCTTTATATTGCACTGTTTTGTTCTCTTTGTTCATTTCTACAGTGTCTGTAGTGTCTATTTTTCTTTGCCGTGTTCTTTATATGCATCGGTTAAGTGCTTTAGCGGTGTACTGTGTACATGAACTACCAATTGTGTTCTTTTTTGAATGCCTCTGAATACAGTGTGAACTTTGAAAACACACAAAAACAATGTATACTGCTGTTTTCATTGTGTCTTGGCCTTCCAATGCTGCTCTGCTAAAGCAAATCTATTTTATTTAATTGTGGCACAAGCTATTTTAATAAAACCAAATGTTGGGCAAAACATTTGCAGATATTTATTGTCTACATATGCTTATGTAATCAGCGAATACATAATATGTAAAGGTACACAATGAAAAAAGATGGCCCTTCAAAGGTTCTTTATTAAAGGGAGTGGTTCTACTTAGAACGATGAGTTCTATATAACACCATTTCATGCTTAAATGGTTCTTTGTAGAGTGAAATGGTTCTTCCAATTGATGTTGTACATGGTTCTATATAGAACCTTTTTGATAAATAGTTCTATTTAGCCCCAAAAATGGTTCTTCTATTGTTAGGAAGTCAACCTTCTAACAATAGAAGAACCCTTTTTGGTGCTACAGTCATTTTTCCAAAAAGTTCTATAGAGAAGTATACACAAGACATTCTCCACCAGTCTGAAGAACGATTTCACTCTATTAAGAATGAAATGATTCTATGTTGCCTTTACTACAGAACACAGAACCCTTGAAGAACCATGATTTTTAATCATGTGGCTTTTCTTTTTGGTTGTAAATGTTTTCAGTTTGCTTTCAGATTTTTGAACTGCTAGAGAAATTTGATCATCAAAAAAACACTTTAGGAATAATAACAGCTACAAGCAACAACTAAATAATTAAGTTAAAAGTGACAATTTGATGGTCATGTGGCATGTTCTCCCCGTGTCTGCGTGGGTTTCCTCCGGGTTCTCCAGTTTCCTCCCACAGTCCAAAGACATGCAGTGAGGCCAATTGCACATGCTAAATTGCCCCTGGGTGTGAGTGACTGTCTGTGTCTGTCTGTCTGCCCTGTGATGGACTGGCGACCTGTCCAGGGTGTATCCTGCCTTCCGCCTGATAACCGCTGGGATAGGCTCCAGCACCCCCCCGCGACCCTGACGGAGAAGCGGCTTAGAAAATGGATGGATGGATGGATGGATGTGGCAGGTTGACCCCTTAAATCATGAGAGCCCACCAGTGGGTCCTTCTGTAACCTAAGAGCAGCTCAATCAATTTGTATTATAGTTCCTCTAGATACTGAATTATGGGATTTTTAAGGGTTTATAGAATGACATTAAAAATCCTCATTAAACTGTAGAAAAATTGTGCTACAGTCATATGCAAAAGTTTGGGTACCTCAACCAAATGACGTTTTGTTCCTTTTCTAAAGGAAATGAAGTTACACGTCTTCTACAGAGGGCAAACTTATACTCATTTAAACACAGAGCTACTGGTTATTTTTGTTGAATTTACCATATTGGAATAAGAAAAAAAATGGAATAAAGTCCACACTTTATTTGGATGGTCCTATAAATGATCTACAGCTACTTAAATCATTAACAACCTATCTGGTAATATTCAATTAATTATCAACAACATTATGGTTAGGCTTAGGTCTAGGAGTAGGTATAGGTTTTGCCTTGAGGTTATGGTTGGGGTTAGATTTAGGGTTTAGGATTATGGCTAGATTAAATCTAATCTTTCACCCACAACTTCACGTTCAGTTGCATTTAGTAGAGATTGATTTAAATGTTGGTTAAGGATACACTGAGGATCTACAAAGCATCCACAGTGGGCCATCCAAATAAAGTGTTACCAAAATAAGGCCTAAATGTGGCCTGTGCAAAAGTCATGGCACATTTTCTACGTTGGGGGGGTGCTGGGGGGTTGCTGTAAGTTAAACTCAGCAAGTAAGCAGAAATTGTGCACTAAATAAAAATGTCATATTAAGTTGGTTCTCTATAAAGGAACTTATTTTCACCATAAAAATCAACAAAAGGTGAACAGCCTAAGGGTCTTCAAACTTTTGCATAGGCCTGTATGGATTATTATGTTTTTTCCAAGTAAAAGAGTTTGACATAGAATTTAAAGACTGTTACAATTTCAGAACATAACATTTATTCCCCAGGAGACTGAGCTGCAAAAACAGCAGGTATTGAACTCAATAGAGCCAATGTGTTTAAATATATTAGTCTATTCAGCGTACGGCAGTCTCCACTCATTCACACTGAAGTTATAAGGAGTGTTTCAGTCCAGAGTGCTTTTTAAATGAGGCCTGTGATAGTGTAGAATATACATAGCAACAAACACATATGTATCAAGTATATGTGGTTTAAGCTTGTTCCATTGTTTAATGGAAATTATGGTGATACTTTTATTTCTACTGAAACTAATAAAAAAATGTACAACATTGATACATGAATACCCCAGCAGTGCCCTTCCTCCTATCACGAAATCCAATAATAGGTGGGCAGTAGATACATATTCGAGACATGGGATGGAAACGCCAGGTGTAAATGGCTATACATCTCAATCTCCAAGACCTCAGGTTCTGCACTTCCCACAGATGTTTTTAGGAGCTATAAGGCAGAATTAGTGTAATAAGAGGTGTTTCAAGGCAGAAACTCTTGGGGTAGGTGGGTTAGAAGGGTTCACATCATTCTTTAGTCTGTTAAAAATCAAAGCTCTAATGTCCTGTAAAACTGCTGTCAAACAAAACTGCCCCCAGACATATAATAATGACTCCTTTTGGGAAATAAAGACTGACAATATGATCATGTTGTCTATTAAAATTGTGTTTGTATGTAGAATAAACAGTACAGTCTTTTAAAAAATGGTTCTTTAAGGGTTCTTTTAATGAAAATGTTTTATATTAAAAGCATGAAAATGTAAGAAACACTTAGCGTGACTAAAGGGGTTCTTGGGTCTGAGAAAGCGTTCTTCAGATTGAAGGTTTCGTTGAGTGTTCATGGCTCTTTATAGAATGATTTTCTTTATTACAGAACCCTTGAAGAACCATCTTTTTAAAGCGTGTGTACAATGTTGTGACTTGAAAAATACTAGAAACTGATTGGCACAAAAATACTCTGTCATTATACAAACACTGTAAACTGGCATTGGAAATTGACTGACCTTGAAAAAATACTGGACACTGAAAAACAAAGTAAACTGACTGACATTGAAAAACGCTGTAATTGGTAAGTGTGGAACAACTCTGGACGCTGATTGTTGTTTAAAAATAGTGGTAAATTATTAGCATTAAATATGTAAACTGCCACTGGAAAAAAAAGTGGAAACTAGCATTGAAAATGATAGAAACTGGTAGGCACTGCAAAACAATGAATGGATGACTGTCACCAAAAAAAACCATGGAAACTGATAGGCATTGAAAAACACTGGTAACGGATTGGCATTGAAAAGCACTGGAAACTGACTGGTATTGAGAAACACTGGAAACTGATAGGCATTGAAAACGATGGAAACTGATTGGCATTAAAAAACCCTGGAAACTGATTGGCATTGAAAACCCTGGAAACTGATTGGCATTGAAAAACCCTGGAAACTGATTGGCATTGAAAAACCCTGGAAACTGATTGGCATTGAAAAACCCTAGAAACTGATTGGCATTGAAACCAATCGAACCTAATGGTTACTGAAAAGCAGTGGAAACTGATAGGCATCTGAAAAACCAATGGAAATTGATTAGTGTTGAAAAACACTGGACTGGTTGGTGAAAAATCACGATAAATGATTAGCATTAAAAATGCAAACTGATTGGCACTGAAAACAGTGAAAACTGGTATTGAAAAACACTGGCATTGAAAAACAATGGAAACGTAATGGCATTAAGTAAATGTAAATTGACAGGCAGTGAAACAGCATGTGAGTTTTTTTCTAAAATAAGTGTTCATCCGGTCACTTCCCGAAGAGCTGAGTCAGAGTCCCTCATGTAATTCTGTCCAAAATAACCAATATTCCAGTTCTGCTTGAGACTGTGGGTCTTCTCTTCCTTTCATTACTCCTTGCTGTGTTTCATTTCTCCCTGCGTTCAGTGATTCTGCTCTGAATAGGAAAGTGGGTGAGTCGCCCCTCACTCTCTCTCACAGGCTCTCATGGACAGCCACAAAAACACTTTTTGGCAACACTTCATAATAAGCTCTGATACATCCTCCACTCTGCTGCTCCCTTTAAACCAGGTGAGCCAACTACTATCTCAGTAACTTATCAATTGTTCAGTAGCCTCTATCAATTATTCAGTTTCTACTTTTAAATATTTAGTAACTACTATCAAGTGTTCAGTTTCTTTCAATTATTTAGTGACTACTATCAATTATTCAGTAAATACTATCAATTATTCAGTACATGCTCTCAATTACTCAGTAAAAATATCAATGATTCAGTAACTCATCAATTGTTCAGTAACAACTATCATTGATTTAGTAACTACTATCAATTATCCAGTCACTGGTATCAATTATTCAGTTACTACGATCAATTATTTAGAAATAACTAACAATTATTCAGTAACTGCTGTAAATTATTCAGTCTATATTTTTCAAATTACTATAATTTCTTCAACTGCTAATGTCAAATATTAATTTCTGAGGATATTAAATCTTTATTATTGTTCAACATCATTGAACCTAGATTTCTCTGCCAGTCTACTTCTTTCGGCTGCTCCCTTTAGGGGTCGCCACAGCGGATCATCTGCTTCCACTAGATCTCCCTGCCAATATATATTTTTTAAAAACCTGTATTTTATCCATTTTATGGCTTATTGTTTGACGTTTAGATCAAGTCAAAATTATAAGGCATCCTGTTTAAAGTTAAAATCTTTTTTTTTTTCAGAATGTCAATTGTGGCAACTTATTTGTTGCTTGCTGTTGATTCAGTTATGTTTAGATACATTGTTTAGATTGCTTGTCTTAAGCACATGATTGGCCTATAAGAGCATGCTGAATGGTGGCCATTTATTTTCCCTTTTTTGCCACTATTAATTGATGGGGTCCCTCAAGGATCTATATTAGGCCATGTTCTCTTCTCATGTATAGTTCTTCATAGTTTTTTAGTATACTATATCCTTCTAGTGTAGTCTGATAATACTTCACTATATCCCATTCAAAAGCCTAATGATCCACACTCTTTCATTCAGTACCATGAGGATATGAAAAATAGGAATGGCCAACATTTTTCTTGCGAATGAAAACAAATATGACATAATTCTATTTTTTAAAAAAAGGATTGTAGCTGATCTATTCATACCAGCACAACACACACTAACACACCACCACCATGTCAGTGTCACTGCAGTGCTGAGAATGATCCACCATACAAATAATACCTGCTCTTTGGGGGTCCTGACCATTGAAGAACAGGGTAAAAGAGGGATAATGAAGTATGCAGAGAAAGAGATATGTAATTACAGAACTACAAAGTGTATGTATGTAACTGGGAAAATGCATTAACAACATTTAAAACATTGGCATTTTCAAAGTTCACACTTTTCACATTAAGGCACTATTAACACATCAACTTTATTATGAGTAATATGTGGTCTCTATATAATGTACGCTTGTCCTTAACCTTTGAATTTGCTTACATATTGCATTTATATCCAAAGCTAACATCTGCTATATTACTTTAAATACATTGCAAGTAGGCATGAGTCACTGTAGTCGGGACACTGTCACACAGTGGGGTGTATGTGTGTCATCACTGCAGTTCCACTCTTTGTCTGACATCGATTCAAACATGAATCCAACATCTGAGATTTTCTGGCCTGAAGCTTTAACAGATCCTTCATCGCTGTGGATCTTATCAAGATCCCAGTACGGACTCATCAATCCAGCAGGCCTCAGGCCATCCACAAAATGCTAATACAAACTGCTGAAGGGATTACATTCCCCGCACAGGGCCACACTGGCAGTACAGCAGTGAAACATGACATTGCAAAACTTCAACAGTACTGCTGTGTCAAATGGACAATTGTCAAAAATGAGTTATTGGTACATAAACCCCCACAAATATAAGTGTTTGTGGGGAATGTTCTACCGTTTGGTTTAGTCCATGTGCGTTTGTTTTGGTATCTGTAGTCCTGCCCCTTGTTTTGTAACTCCGCCCCTGATTGTTTTCACCTGTCCCTCGTTTTCCCTGTTTACTTAAGCCCTGTGTTTGCCGGTCTCCGTTTGTTGTGTTGATTCTGGTTTTTTGTCATGTTTGTCCCCCAATCTGTCCGTGTTGGCTATATGAACCTGGACTGTTTTGACCACGAACCTGGATTTGCCCCTAATAAATCTCGCCTCCTCGCTCCCCATCACAAACACCTTCCTTCATTGAAGATGGAGATGGTAGTGGAGAAAAATCTTCAGCCATGTAGGGCCTCTCAGTCACAAAAGTGCTGTATGTCACTCTCAATATTTTCTGGTAGCTAATGTTAATTATAAAAATACAGCAGTCCAGTCCACCCGGTTTTCCTCCAAACCCATAGATCACTGCCAAACCCATAGATCTAGGAGTGGAGGTAGCTGAAAACAGTGGGGTGTAGTTACTCTTTAAAAATCATACAGTACAACAGCACCAAGTCTAACTTCAGCTTAATCACACTGTATTTTAATGTATCTGTCTTCTTGACTTTTCTTGTCACAAAATCTAATCGAGAAAAATCCAAAAACTTTAAATCCAGTGCAACTAAAGTACTATTACAGTCATGTCAACCAGTGATATGAACTCAGCTGACTGCTGCAGTCGCTTTAACTTTCTGAATAAAAGTTTTAATCCGTGCTGTAAGAGCTCTTTAGCTGCAAGGCCACTTTGTCCTTTCACTCTGTCTCTTCTTCCTGCATATAAAGCTCTACAGTACTTGTGGTTTAATAACATTTGATTGTATTTTTCTCAGAAATGCACATATATTTCTTCCAGCACATCACACAGACTCCATTCCGCATGAACACCGCATTGAAAGCACTCTACAGTCCATTTATCTTGGAATAGCTTTTGCTCAAGATCATCATGTTCATTTCATTTCAAAGAAGTCGTTTTGACATTTTGCAAGTCTTGAGAAAGTGTTCTGTCGGGTACCTCTCTGTGCATAAAGAGTAAGAAATGTTTTAGAAGGTGTGCAGAAAGTGTTTAAGGATTGGGATCGGAGCTGATTCTGGCATGTTTGGCCTGATTCAGTTCCAATCCTTTGAGATAGTGTTGCCAAAAATTGTCATTATCCAAATCCTGGCGTAGTTAGGAGCATAATCAGAGGTTAACAAAGTCTGCAGGATGGACTGTTTCATAGTGGAAAATATCTGCTGCACGAGTGTTTCAGCAACGTTAATGTTTTGTCTGAATGCAAGCATGTAATGTGGTCTGTTTTCCCAAAAAAGCTAGGAGTTACATTATTATTAATCTTTACTATATGACTATTCATTCAAAAAGTAGAGGAGTGCCACAAGGTTCCGTTTTAGGGCCTTTGCATTTCTCTTTGTACATGGCACCGCTAGATAATTTCATCAGGAAACATGAACACATTCCCTTCCTTCTTTATATCAAGGCCTTGTTGACAGGTTTACCAGCTGTATGTCATATGAAATTTCAGTGAATGTCATAAATTGTTCTACAACTAAATCTAGAAAAAAAACTGAAATGCTGACTGTTGGCACTAAAATCCCAAGAAAGCTGCTTTGTGAGAAATTAGGTTCTTTTGCTTTATATACCAAACCTAAAGTACGAAACCTGGGAGTCATGTCAAATTTTGAGTCACTAAAGTAGCTTTTTACTATTTGGGAAATATTGCTGAAGTTGGGCCTTTTCTATCTTAGAGCGATGCAGAGAAACTTGTTCATGCATTCGTTGCAAGCAGTGCAAGATCACAGTAAAGTTCTTTTTACTAGACTTCCTAAGAAAACAGTCCATCCTGTTGTAACATCCTCTTTGTATCCCTGTCTTTCTCTTTTTGTGCCTTTGTTTTCTGGTTTCACTGTGTCATGTGCTTTTGTTTACGTCTACCATGTGCCTTTGTTTTCCAGTTCAATGTGGTTTTGTTGTTGTATTAGCTCCTCCCCTGTCCTGCCTTCACTTACTCCTTGTTTAGTAGCCCTGCCCACTCACTAGTCTCAGCTGTTCCTTGTCTTTTGTGTTAGTATACGAACCCCTGTGTTTTCTTTGTTCTCTGGCCAGCTCTGTTGCATGTTCCTGGTTTATGTTTGTGATCTTGATTCCTGCTTGTTTATGTCCAGACTTTTTGTTTCATAGTTTTCCTAGTCCATGTTCCTAGTAGTTCTCTTTGTTACTTAATTTTGAGGTGTTCTCCCAGCATCCTAGTACCATTTATCTACCTGCTTGTCATTTTGATTATCCACATAAGGACTTTAAGGACACTCACACTTATAACCAGCCTTGCCAGTCTACGTGTTACATCTCTATAACTCAGACAAAAAGCAGCAGCACAGAATAACAACAAAAAAAAAACTGGTTGCCTGTATCTTTTAGGATAGATTTTAAGGTACTTTTACTAGTTTTCAGTCTAAATGACCTTAAAGCACCTGCTTACTTCCCAGGATGTCTGTTATCTTCCAACACATGATCTTAGATCTGCCAATACTGCAGATACTGACCTTTTGTAAAACGCAATATTGGATATGCCCATTGGTATTATTCTTCTCCTCATCTGTGGAGCTCATTTCCACCTTTCATTAGGCAGTGAAGCTCAGTGCTCACTCTAAGAAAACCTTTTAACTTAGCAATTAATTAAAATTCTATTTCTGATTGCATCAAATGATTGCCGCATTAAGCTAAATGCCAGCAGCAAGCAGTTGTATCTCTACAGATGAGCCTTTTAGCGTGAAATATAGGCCTTGATTGATGCTGAACCAGAAAAGTATTAATGTGAGCCTATTTTAAGAAGCTGTTTCTGAATTTTGTTTAATCCTTAAGTAATATGTTTAGTGTCCATTTGCTGACCGCTGCTTTGTCTTATGCTAGTTTGGTTTTGTTATGGGCTTGTTCTGCTAAATGTTCTGCTATTGGTTGTTTTGCATGTCAGGCTCTGTCCTATCAGAATTGGCAGCTCTCAAAATCGACATGGTCTGCCTTACAATTAGTGTTGAGTGGGTAGATTCTGGCCAAATTGGGCAGATTGTAGTTTGATTTGACTTTGACTTTTTTGGTGGGAGAAGAAAACGAAGGCTGGTTTTTAAAGAGTGTATGAAATAAATAACCTGTGTGATTTGACTGAAAAGGCCTAACGTCTCCCCATATCAGTTGGCAAAACTTTGATTGACATACAATCAATTTTAGCCATTGCCCCACCCATGTGCATCATTTGCCATTGACAGTAAAGGTACTTAGCCGTTCAGTATTGATGTATTGGTTTATATAATCTCTGAAAACATTGATGATTTTGTGCAATCTCTACAAGTTCAGGAAATAAGATACACATACTAATCAAATAATTTCATAAATTGAATGTATTTAGTCGTTCAGGCATTTAGATGTTTGACAGTGTTTCTAAAAACTAGAAAAAGGTGTTGGTTGTTCATAGCAGCAATAACATGAGCAGTTAACATACACAGAAGCTTATTATTGATTTCATGTTGCTTATATGCTGGATTATTTTGTATTGTGGTTAAAATGACCCTGTTTTGGGTGTTTTTCATGTATTTGGGCCAGTTTTAAACATTGTTTCTGGCTGGAAACTATAGAAGCAATTAGGCCTACTTACAAGCCTGCATTTCAGCGCAGTCTTACACAAATGGATTTAATCTTGTGTAGCAATTCAACGAATACATTTCTTTGGAACTTTCTGATTCCTGTTTTCCCCACTGCTTTTTACTGATATTGTGTATCAGGCACTGCAACTAGTCCACTGCTGCCTACAGCGGCATCATATCAAAACAAATTTAGTGAAAATTGACCAAACAATAAAGAAAATATGACTGATTTAATCATGAGAACTCATCATATCATGGAATACTGGGCACAGATGGCTGTAGCATCATCAGGGAGTGAATTCACAATCTCCCGATGATGAGGTCAACACTTCACACTTGTGCCACTCGGGAGCTTGGACGGTAATTTAATTTCTTTAAGACAATGTCCACCTCCTTGGTTTCTACACTCATTGTCCACTTTATCAGCTCCACTTACTGTATAGCTGCACTTTGTAGTTCTACAGTTACAGAATGTAGTCCATCTGTTTCTCTGATACTTTGTTACCCTGTTCTTCAGTGGTCAGGACCTCCATGGACCCTCACAGAGCAGGTACTATTTTGGTGGTACAAGTAGATCAGACACAGCAGTGCTACTGGAGTTTTTAAACACTGTGTCCACTCACTGTCCACTCTATTAGACACTCCTACCTTGTCGGTCTTCCTCTAGTCCTTCATCAGTGGTCACAGGATGCTGCCCACAGGACGCTGTTGGCTGGATATTTTTGGTTGGTGGACTATTCTCAGTTCTCAGCACAGATGGGCATTATTAACCACTGTTTGCTGTCTCACTAATTACTCTTATTTTCTTATATCTGGTGTTGAGCTTTTTCCGTCAACACCTTTCTGGTTCTTTTTCTTACCTATACGGCAGTCCTAGAGCACTTTGAATTACAGTGGTTTATGCAAAGGTGCTATACAAGCAGCGACTGATCATAGGAAATTCATCAAGTTAGGAGCACACTTCACAGTAAAAGAGCAAGAGTGTTTTTCAGAACTGTGTTATTTTTATCCAGCCACTGATTTCCATCTACATCACTGTTGTTTTTCCGAGTCAGACTTTGAGGGAAATGTGGGCAGATGACAGGAATTCCGCTGGGAATCCTCCACATGCTCCCCCTGTTGAGAAATGGGCTTTGTGCTAATGCGGTCACAGTTTACACACTCACACACTGGTAACACTTTTACAGTCCCCGAGGTTCTAGGTGTTAAGAAGTTTGAGTCTCCAAAGTATTAGATAATTATTTTGGGAAGTGTGATAGGAGGTTCCAAGATAGTTAAACTAAATTACAATGAAATGCCCAACAGGTTCCCGATATTAATGAAGTGTGGAGTATACACTCCAAAGTGCTGCACTATTATATTGGGTGAAATGATTACTAAATTACTAACAGCTTCTGGCTGATAAAGTTCATTATGAAGAAGCCAAAAGTATGTGGACAGCAGACCCATCGCATTTAAATGAGCTTGTTGGACAGCCTAATCCAAAACCATGGAGGTTAATATGGAGTTGCCCCCCTTTTATAACAGCCTCCACTATTCTGAGGTTTTCTACAAGATTTTGTAGTGTGTCTGTGAGAATTTGTGCACATTCAGTCAAAAGAGCAGGTCAGGCACTGATATTGGATAAGGAGGCCTGGCTCACAACGGATGTCTTAACTGATCTAAAATGTGTTCAGTGGGGTTGAGGTCAGGGCTCTGTGCGGGCAACTGGAGTTCCTCCACACTAAACACTTCTCAGTGTGTCTGTGCAGACAGGCACAGTCATGTTGTAACAGGAAAGGTCCTTCATAACTGTCTATAATGTCTTTTTATGCTATATGATAACATTACTCTTGACTGGAACTAAGAGCCCCAACCCATTATCCCTCCTCAACCAAACTTTACTGCTGGCACTATGTGATAAGCAGTGTTCTCCTGCGAATTGATGCATCGAATTGATGCATCAGTAATGATAACATATTGCCCGGCTCTACCAGAAGGACTGCATTATGAAGTGTGGAACAAAACCGTTCTGTGCTGCCATATAAAAACATTTAAATTATGTGTTTGCACATTTTTTTAATTCAGGGGTGGATCCAAGGGTTGGGCCAAAGGTACATTGGTTCTCATCATTTATTGATATACGTACACTATATTGCCAAAAGTATTCACTCACCCATACAAATCACTGAACTCAGCGGATGCTGAGGCGCATAGGTGAAGTGCAGGCCGAGCATCAGAACGGGGAAGAAAGGGGATTTAAGGGACTTTGAATGTGGCGTGGTTGTTGGTGGCAGACGGGCTGGTCTGAGTATTTCAGAAACTGCTGATCTACTGGGATTTTCACGCACAACCATCTCTAGGGTTTACAGAGAACGGTCAGAAAAAGAGGAAATATCCAGCAAGCAGTCAGTCCTGGGACTGTTTTCATGTAACCCTGGAAATAAACAGCAGAAAGTTGTAGATTTTTAAAGAACTTAAAACAAATAAAAAAGGTAAAATGTTCAAGTGAAATTATTTGAAATTCTGTACTATTTCTAGGTCATTGTTCAAACTTAAGCAAAATTGTTCAGGCCTTTGTAGAAAAAGGTCAGAATTTTTTCAGTCTTATTCCATCTATGGAAGTTCATGTTCACACGAATCTCAGGTGGATTTCATCTGCTGGTCAGAGGCTTGTATCTCTGTTAGTCATCCATGCAAGCTTAAGTGCATGCTGTCATTAAAGCAAAAGGGGAAGAAAGTGCTGATAAGTTGATAAGTGCTGAAACTCGTCTAAATATTTCAAAGATTCTTCCTTTTTTACTCAGATTGCTATTTGTAATGTCAAAATGTATTAAACTAGAAAGGAATGCAAAATAGAAGCATTTTCACTAGTGGCCTCAAACATTTGAACTTGTGTGCATAATAACTGAGCATGCGAATGCACAGAATGTTTCTTTTCTCCATCTCGTCTCTACTAATTAAAACTCCATCTGTGGTAGGAATGCCTGAGCGTGATTCACAGCTGTATCTGAAATTCTCAGAAATTACACAGTCTTGTGGTCCTTACGTGGTCCTTACCTGTGACTTGTTAGCTAATTAGTATGAGTATGTATTTGTTTCTGAAAGGGCTTTGTGTTTTGAGTGTTTAATAAACCCAATGGTTCAATGTTATTTTAACCTTTGTTCGAAAATATGCTGTTCAAGGTTTTCAGTGGCAGCTTCAGTCCAGCAAACGTTTCACATGACATTTTAGCACTGCTATGTTTTACAGTCTTGATTTTTGTTCAGATTGGTTAACACAGTAATCACCTCCCAGAGCAATACATTAACCACATTGCTTGTAAAATAATTACCTTTTATAATGGAGCATGTGAACTGCAAAATACACTATATGGCCAAAAGTATGTGGAGGCCCATCCCGGTTATTGAGTTCAGATTTTTTTGTAACATTCAGTACTAATGGGTGTGTCCTACACAAACTGAATGGGTTGTACTGAAGAGCTCAGTGACTTTAAACATGGTTCAAAAGTCATTTTGTGACATTTCTGCTTTGCTAGATCTGTGAGTTCTATTATTGTGAAATGGAAGCATCTAGGAGCATCAACAGCTTAGCCACTCACAGAGTGGGGCGACAGAGTGCATAGCACATAAAAAATGCTTATGATTGCATCTCTGACTACAGAGGTCCAGACTGCCCCTGGAAGCAACATCAGCACAAGAATGGTGTGTGAGAAAGCCTAAGATCACTATGTGCAATGTCAAATGTCAGGTGGAGTGATGCAAAGCACGCTGCCACTGGATTTAGTTGTGGAAATCTCTGGAGTGATTTGGAGTGATGAAACTGTCTTTCATCACTGTCTGCCAGTCTGATGTACAAACCTAGGTCTGGTAGATGCCAGGAGGACACTATCTACTGGAATGCACAGTGCCAACAGTAAAGTTTGGTGGAGGAGGGATAATGGTCTTTCAATGGTCTATATGTGTGTGTGTGTATATATATATATATATATATATATATATATATATATATATGTGTGTGTGTGTGTGTGTGTGTGTGTGTGTGTGTATATATATATATATATATATATATATATATATATATATATATATATATATATATATATACACACACACATATAGACCATTGAAAGACCAAGTGGCTTGGATATATATATATCCAAGCCACTTATCCTTCTGGGTCACAGGGAGAGCTGAAGCAGTCATTGGGTGGTAGGCAGGATACACCCTGGACAGGCAGACATACACATCCACACCAAGGGGCAATTTAGCATACCTGACTGCATGTCTCTGGACAGTGGGAGGAAACCAGAGTACCTAGGGAAAACTGACACAGACATGGAGAGAACATGCAAAATCCACAGAGAGAGGACCATGGTCACCCAGGGACAGCGCTACCCATTGCGCCACTATGCCAATCTTCTCTCCAAAATAGTTCCCATTTAAATTTTTTTCATTTAGATCATGAAAACTGTGATATACTGCATCCCAGAGGTGTGTAAATGATCTTTACATCTAGTTTAGATTCTGCAGATTCCGTAGACATGCAACACACATACTTCAGTCAGAAATGGATTCACTGGGAGCTCAAACACAAAGGTAGCAAAATACGCCCAGGAATGGCTTTTGGTTCTAGTGGAATCAACAGGAATTACATATATAGACGCCTCACAGTGGAGATCAGAGGTGCCACTCTGGGCAGTGAAGTGGCACAAGACTTTAATCTAATTGAGATTAATAACTGATCATTGATTAGTCTACTCAGGTAGCAGAGCTCAGTAACACTGAGATTAATAACCGATCACATTGATTTATCAGTCTACTAAGGCTTTAGCTGTATGATATTTTCCTGTACACACTAAACTAAACATGATTTATTGTTGGAGTAAATGTTCTTATGGTGGTTCTCTTTCCTCATGGTCCCTTACATTGCTTCTAGAGTCTTGGCAGTGTTTACTTGGTAGGAAACTTAAAACACAGCTGGAAGGTCAAAAGTTAGAGTGGCACAGAGCAAATCAATATTGCTCTCTTTAACTCACTGATCCACACCACTGAGCCCCAGTGAGCTCATCTGAGTGTGTATGTGTGTCTCTGTGGAGGCTGCTCATGTCCACCTCGCTTGACGGGGTTTTGCTGTGCAGCCACTTCTCTGTACTCACCTGTAAGGCACTACAGTATACATACAGATACTGAGTAAGATTAGTTAATGCACAGAGTGCAGGACATCCCAAAACCATTCATCATCTGAAGCAGTTTAGACCAGGGCTGGTCCAAGTGAGGCACGAGGTGATGTTTGATTTGACCCACCAGAAAGTGACCCTCCTCACCCGATGAAAGAAGAAACAGTATATATATATATAGTTTTAAAGCAAAATACATTATATCAACTTTCAGTCTATTTCTATAGTCACATGCCAAATTTCTATATTCATACTGCAGAGCTCATTTATGTCAAAAGGCTAATATTGATGAGATTTGTTATTCTTTACAATGAAAGTGGTTTCCCACTTTCATCCTCTTTTTGTGGTACCATTCTGTGCTCAGTAGCAGTAATGCCAACCAGTCAGCACTAAGTAGCATTAAAATACCAACTAACCAATGTTCGGTAGAATTAATGCTAACCAATCAGCACACATTAGCAGTAATTAGCAGCACATTAGTACTCAGTAACATTAAAATACCAACCAATTCATGCTAAGTAGCATTAATGGTAACCAGGGTAACCAGTCAGCACTCAGTAGTAGTAGTAATGCCAACCAATCAGCACTGAGTAGCATTAAAACAACAACGAATCAATACTAAGTAGCATTAATGGTAACCAGTCAGTACTCAGTAGCATTAAAATACCAACGAATTAATGCTAAGTAGCATTTTTTAAGCCACTTCTCCGTCAGGGTCGCGGGGGGTGCTGGAGCCTATCCCAGCAGTCTTTGGGCGGAAGGCAGGATACACCCTGGACAGGTCGCCAGTCCATCGCAGGGCAGACAGACAGACACAGACAGTCAGTCAATCACACCTAGGGGCAATTTAGCATGTCCAATTGGCCTGACTGCATGTCTTCAGACTGTGGGAGGAAACTGGAGAACCCAGAGGAAACCCACACAGACAGACAGAACATGCAAACTCCACACTGAGAGGACCCCGGTCACCCAGCTAGGGAATCGAACCCAGGCCCTCCTTGCTGTGAGGTGACAGCGCTACCCACCACGCCACCGTGCCACCCCCTTGTGTGAAGCATTTCATGACAAATAAACAGTCCTAAATAAAATAAGAGCTAAAACAGCATTCATAACTACAGACTGTGGTTCTGCCATACTTATAAGCTAAATCATTTCAGCTAAAAAGTTAAAAGCAGACAATTGTTACTAATCTTCACTGTGTAGCTGTTAGCTTTGAAATCCATGCTTATGAAGAGCAAACAGGTGAGGAAATAGATGGTTGGTTTCTGATAACTGGTCTGTATTCTATATCCTCTGTAATTGGACTGTATGCTGCCTCCGTCACAGCATGTTGACCAGAAGAGATAAAAACAAATTAGCAATACTGAACAAAAGCAGAACTTACCAGCTTTCAATCTGAGCTCCTCTGAAGGCCTACTTGTTGTGAACTCTCATCAAGTTACTTTATGTGACAGAATATTATTGTGCCCTTTTTTGAGTGGGTCTGTGTGGGGCTGCAACTTCTTAGTCATCTGCAACAGTCTGTGTTGCTGTGGGTTTTCATTCCAAGAATGCAGGATTCCACATGATCTGTTCTTGAAGACTGAGACCAACTGATCAAGCAAGTGCGATCATATGAGATTCTGTTGTTTGGAATGAAAACCTACAGTCACACCGGCCCTTTGTGGGTAAGATTGTCCCTGTCCTTGGGTAAAGTGCAGGAGGCACTTCCCTTGGTGGTCAGAGAGATGCTAATACATCCAACAGGAGTAATATGCACTGCTTTCTCAATTGTACGATATGCTTGGGACTGGCAGGAGAGCAGAGGTGATCTTCTGACCTTCGCTTCTTCAAGTGAGGTGAGTTTGAAGCAGTCAGTGAGAAGGCATTAATTGAAGTGAGGAACATAGGACCCTTTCGTGATGCAAGTGTCCACAGTTTGGCTGGGTTTTTGTGGACAGCATGTAAATTTGCCCTGTAATGGACTGGAGGCCTGTCCAGGGTGTGTCCTGCCTTCTGCCCCATGACCGCTGGGAGAGGCTCCAGCACGTCCCTGCGACCCTGGGGAAGTAGATTAGCGGCAGCATGTCCTCTAGTTCCAAAATTTTGTCCATGGTTACGGTCACATTTTCAAATGTGGTCCTGTTGATTTGAAATGAATGAATTATTTACAAACTTTCTTGGTGCATCAAAATTGGTAGTGAATTCGGATGATCCTATTAAACTGTCTGGCCTTCCATGTTTTCTCCTTTAGATGGCAAGTGTTTGCTTTTTTACTAACTTTAATTAGAGCCCCCCGCGACCCTGACAGAGAAGCGGCTTAGAAAATGGATGGATGGATGGATGGATGGATGGATGAATGGATGGATAATTAGTACCCTCTTTGCCTGCTCAAAATGTAATGAACGTTGTGCCTTCCACTTTATCTCCAATACTACGCACCCTATGTCACATGAGAGAAAAATTTACTTACCTTCTAACAAACTTTTCTCTCTTGTACCTCTGAAAAGTGCTACTTACTGCTGCTACTGTATTTGCATCATACTGCAGGCAAAAGGGCTTGATTTGTGTCTTACCTACCTTCTATCCTAAATCAGATTCATGGAAATCACCTTTTGTCCATCTCTCCCTGTCCAGGCCTCTTATGCTTAACATCTTCAAACTTAAAACACTGCAAACTCCCTTTACACTCATATGACAGGTATGATCTGCCTTCTTAAAAGACTCTAAACCAGCTAGGATCTCCAGCATCAACAGTATGGACGTCTTCTTCCTGAGTGGAAATTAGCATCTTCATGGATTGTTGACTTTGTCTACTGAGGTGAGGGAGATTGATGGTATCAGGAAAAAACTGGGCATAACCTAGAATACATTCAGTGGACAGTCTGTGTGCTTCTATGAAGGGTGGATGATCTGGGTTATGATAGACACTTGTTTGTACCATGGCTGGAGGAGATTTACTGGGACCACTTTGTTATACCAGTCTGTGCCGAAGGCCTGAACCTTGGTACTAAAAGCCACCAGGACTGAGGCTCAGGTATTGTTTGATATTGTTTGAGGAGGACAATAAATTTAGACAATAACAATAAATTTGCAGGTATCATGAAACTTGGAGATCGAATAACTTGGCTTGGAAATCTAGCAGTGTTAAGAGAAAGTCTAATATCCTGACTGCTGCAGAAGGCGATCTCAGCACTGCCTGCATACTTCAGGGAGAACTACTCTTGCAGAGGCCTTTGTTGATCTGTCGATTACTATTAGTGGATGACCAAGAGGAGGAGTGGCTAGCTTTGAAGATACCTCCAAAAGAGGCATTATATGAGGTCGCTCACAAGAACCCTTGTACAGACATCTAATAAAAGGTGCACAGATAATCTGCAGTAGAGGGTTGTACAAAGGGCCATAGCCTTTAAAAAGTATGAATCAGCATGAATCAACCACACTTTAGGCAGGCAGTGTCTTTGTTTTTGGGGCAAAATTTATTGCTGCTTGTAAAGATAAGCTACGCTTGCTGAAATGTCTGGTAAGCCAGGAACTGGCTTTCAAAGAAAAACAAAGTACAGGGGAGTAGGAGGAACATCTATTATGTATAACCAGCAAGCACAAACAAGGTCTGTATTTCTGAAAGGCTTATTGATAAATAGAGATGCAGCTGCTAGCTACTAGTTTGGGAAACAGTTGTTTCTTTCCCATCAGCCTGTGTTAAATAATATAATAGAATAGAAATAGCAAAAGCCAGTGTAAATTCTTGGTGAGAGGCCAGATTCAGCTGTAGTGATAATAAAATACAGCTTACATCAGACAATCAATGTACTATTGTGGACAGAGTGCCATAAACGGAAATGTCCATGCATCGCACATTAAAGCATTTAAATGCAGCCTTTGTCGCCCCCTTTGTTGTCTTTATTAGCGAGTTAACATTTTTATAAATTTACAATCTTTTTATATGGTAGGGACGATTGGTTGACTACTTGTCATAAAGATCAGAATTAGAATTGAATCTAAGGGCAGTTGTGGGCTGGAGGTTAGGGAACCAGCCTCGTGACTGGAAGGTTGCCGGTTCGATCCCCAGAGCTGACAGCACATGACTGAGGTGTCCTTGAGCAAGACACCTAACCCCCAACTGCTCCCCGGGTGCTGCGGACCGGGCTGCCCACCGCTCGAGGCAAGTGTGCTCGCTGCCCCCTAGTGTGTATGTGGTGTTGTACTTCACAGATGGGTTAAATGCAGAGGTGAAATTTCCCTGTCGTGGGACTAATAAGGGTCTCTTAATCTTAATAACAATCAGGCATGTTATCAAGTGGTGGGGCAGGTATGAGTTGTATTTGAATCTGATGACAAAAACCTCTAACCGTTTATGAGGTAATTATATTTTTCATTCTGTTTTTCTCTCACAATCTCTTATTGTCCCCATCTCCCTGTCTTCCTCAATCTCTTGCTCTCTCTCTTTCTCCCCTCTCTATCTCAGTTGTTCTCACTCTCTCTGTCTCTGTCTATCGGGCTCTCTCTGAGTCTCTTATTAACTCGTTTCTCTTTCTAACCTCAATTTCAGGTAATTAATTAGGTTTCATAGGCAATTAATTATTTAGCTTTGCTTTGTTGGTGCTCTTGGCACAGTATCTGTTCTTGATTAATTGGCTGGGACACCTTATAAAGAACCGTTTCTAAATATAAGCTCAAAACCAGTGTAGTGGAAGGTTTCAGACACTGCGATAAAGAGGAATCAGTAATTCCATTTACTGAATGGGAACACATTCAACGTTAATGAGAAAAATCAGGTGTGCATTGGGGGCGTGAGCTGAGCACTGTCTGTGAATTATAAAGATTTGTCTGCTTCTCGGTCTCAGTAGAGTTTGTCAGTAACCTGTCTGCATCCGTGCCTAAGAGAGAACAACAACAGAACATAACTCATGAATAAAGCTGAATTATTAACGCTGTTTGGCAGAATCGGGTCAATAGACTGCTGCCATCTCAACTCCCTAAAACACACATCATAGTGATAGTTCAGCAAAACATCTAATTCACAGTCTTCTTCCCTACCTTCAGTCCAGCCAAGATACATTTTGTGAAGTTTGTGTTTACAGAGCAGATAAAAGTGGCCGAAATCTGATTTTCTCACTTTTTTTTTTTTTTTTTGTTTGGCTGATTTTGGTCGTTTTTTTGTTGCCTTTTGTTGTACTTTACTTAAGTTTTTCCATTCTGGGCGACTTTTTCCTTTCACTCCACTACATTTCAGAGTCTAATATCTGACTTTTTCCTCCTACATTTTGAGAAATCTGTCGTTCCTTTTGGTTTCTGTGTGTATAAAAACGTAACATGTCAAAACGAAAGAAGCGCAAAGCCAGAGCACCAATCAGGGCCCAGCGGTCACTTTGTTCTGAGCTGGTTTTGACCTGTTGGTCATACCGACCCAGTGCAGCACACGGTTCAATGTCAGCGCAGCAGCGTAAAACTTTGGGAGAGTCTGTTCAACATAAATGATGAACTAACTTAACTTTGTGTAAATAGAGCACAATATAGAAATATGTCCACATATGCAGTCGAGACTGATGCGTTTCTTTTTTTCTGAATTCATACAAACACTTTCATTTTATAGTAAATTAGTTTGGCCTGGTTTATGTTTATGAACAGACGCCTACAGATCAACACAGTAAAGGAAAACTTATTTGAGATCCTGAGTTTAAAGCCAGTTTTTATTCAGCTTGTAACTAATTTATAAAGTCATCTGAAACTGAAACTTTGCTTGTGTGTAAAAAGTGATTTCAGAGCCACTCGGTTCTCCCTGATGGAAACTGTTTACCTTCAGTGTTTTGTGCTTATGATCATTTTAATAGACGTCAGCGTCACTAATTAATGACGTTCTATTAAAAGACTGGTTTACCAAGAGAGACGCTGGAGGACTTTCACCTGAAATGAGTTCATGAAGCCAGTCTGGTTATAAAAATGATAACAGGACATCAGAGCCAGAATTACTCTTTTAGTACTTTTACTTTATACTTAAGTACATTTGAAGGTAAATACTGTAGTACTTTTACTCAAGTTGAGGTCTAGATTAAGGACTTCTACTTTTACTGGAGTAATATTTTACCTTGGGTGTCTCTACTTTAACTCAAATACATGATTTGTGTACTTCATCCACCTTTGGTGGCAACCCCTAAACTTGGCCAGAACTAGCCTCAACTAGTCTCATACTGAGCCAGATGTGATCTCATCTGGGGACAACTATGAGAAAACTTTGGCTTATTAGGCTGCAATCAAACTGAGAGTAAACATTTCCAAACCAATACACTGCTTTGAGAAGACAGAGTTCAAAGCAGAGCATCATGATGCGCTCCTCAGCACTGCCCTATTGACAGTAAGCCTGATATTAGCCCATGGATGTAATGTAAATTAGCCTGGCTATAAAATCCTCATGAAAACCTGTTTGTCACATGTGTGGAGCTTTCAAAAGAAAAAAACCTTCCACTACATGAGCTGTTAAGTAATCCAAAATCCAAGACTTGCTTATTTGGTTTCTGACACTGTTATATGGATCATTCTAACAAATTGGTTCAAAGTCAAGTTTTTCAGGCTTTTAACTGACATGGACTTTAGACTAAATTCCTATTTCTTTAACTAACCTTATCTTAATTTGAACAAACATTAAAAACATTTTTAAATCACTAGTATTTTTAGCAATTATTTCACAAGATTAAATTTAGAGGTTAGGGTTTGGGACAAACACCTCCCAATGGAAAGTACCCCATAAATTATGCAACTGTATATATTTAGCATAGGAATAACTCAAAAAATACCTTAAGCCTGAAAACATCTTTTTTTTGTTGTTTTTTACTGTTGGACTGTAGTTTCATGACTCCAAACTAAAGCAGAGTTTGGGGTGGGAGTTGCCAAATTTTCACTTTAAACTGCACTGGAGCAGGGTCAAGATGTCCTGCCACGATCTCAAATAATGAAGGAATCGGCTGATTTTGGGTTTTAATAATGAATGTAGATACCTATGGCCAGAGCTCTACAGTGATATTGCCATTACAGAAATATTTCACTAGTTTTGTTTGACAAAAGATTGTTAATCTTTTAGCTTTATGACATGACCTATGGCGCTCACCAGAGAGTTGCCTCATGCCTGTTCAAAATGCTGTTATAGATTTAAAAAATAAATAAATAAATAGTTGTGGGATGTTTTTGTGGGCTACTTTTAAAATCAGAAGGTTAGATTGTCGGACAGTAGAAAGAGAAAATAGATTTATGAGTGCACAGTGATCCTGGTTTGAGGAGCTAGAAGCCTAAGCACAGACAGGCAGGTGGAGTGAACTGCAACTGAGGCAGAGAGAGTGAGGAGAGAGTGTGTGTGCAGTGTGTTTGATGTTATTAGCTGACACCCACGTCCTGATGATTCTAGATTTTAAGGCTGGAGCATGCATCTAACGTCACGAAACAGAGATCTGGCAACTAAAATCATTACTAAGGTGTAGAAAAAGATTAAGGTAATTTACAGTTAACACAAGTTGACAAGTGGGAGAGCCTGTGTAAGAGAAAAAAAAGAGAAAGAGAGAGAGAGACAGAGCGAGAGAGAGAGAGAGATGCAAGTTAGAGGCTAGCAAGGTAATGCAAGTAGTCACAAAAGGAGCAAAAATGAAAATAAGATCAATTCTAAAGGAGTATCCTGTGGAAAGCTTTAAGGATAGGTGTAATTACCACAAGCAGCATCAAACACACACACAATTTCTTCAGTATTTAGTGTATTTACTCTTTGCCTTTATCACAGCTTACATACACTCACTAGCCACTTTATTAGGTTTATTTTACCCCCTTTTTCCTTCAGAACTGCCTTAATTCTTCATGGCAGACTTTCAACAAGGTGTTGGAAACGTTCCTCAGAGATTTTGGTTGGTTATTTGAGTTCCTGTTGCCTTTCTATCATCTGGAACCAGTCTGCCCATTCTCCTCTGACCTCTCACATCAACAAGGCGTTTTCGTCCACACAACTGACCGCTCACTGGATGTTTCCTCTTTTTCGGACCGTTCTCTGTAATCCCTAGAGATGGTTGTGGGTGAAAATCCCAGTAGATCAGCAGTTTCTGAAATACTCAGACCAGCCCGTCTGACACCAACAACCACGCCACGTTCAAAGTCCCTTAAATCCCCTTTCTTCCTCGTTCTGATGCTCGGTCTGCACTTCAGCAAGTTGTCTTGACCACCTCTACATGCCTAAATGCAGTGAGTTGGAGCCGTGTGATTGGCTGATGAGCTATTTGTGTTATCAAGCAATTTAACATACCTAATAAATGTACCTAATAAAGTGGCTGGTGAATGTATATATAATATTGCTGCTGCTGTCCAAACTTTAACTTTACAGGAGAAGGAAAAAACATTAAACTTTCGTTTGCATGGGTTTCCTCTTGGTACTCCCGCAGTCAGGCCAACTGGACATGCTAAATTGCCCCTGGGTGTGAGTGTGTGAGTGAATGTGTAGGTCTGTCTGCCTTGCGATGGACAGGCAACGTGTCCAGGGTGTATTCTGCCTTTCGCCCGGTGACCGCTGGGATAGGCTCCAGCTCCCCCGGCAACCCTGAGGGAGAAGAGGCTCAGAAGGTGTGTGTGTGTGTGTGTGTGTGTGTGTGTGTGTGTGTGTGTGTTTGTATATATATATATATGTATATGTATATATATAATCATTGCTATATATCATTGCTGTCAGAACTAAACCTTGTATCTCCATTTTTGACATTTTTCAGTTTTTATCATAATTTGAAAATACCTGCTGACGTTAACATTGTGTGTAAATTTCATGATGAATGGACCAAAACAAATGACCCATAATACTTTGCAAAATAGTCTGGTTCCATTGACTTACATTAAATACAAAGTATGTTTTTTCCTTCTCTTGTAAAGAGAAGGGAAAATATATATAAAAGCTTTGCAGTGATGTCTAAACACTGAATACACTGTCCTGAAAGTATTCAGTGATGTGTTCCAGTACAATATGTAAAAAAGGAGCACATTCCGACTATATATTGAATACATTCAGAGCACATATTGAAAACTGTACCTTGGTAAAACTGTAATGCTGTAATTTGCATTCCATGCTGTTCCTCACTGTTACTTTTTGGCAGTTTTGTTCATGTAACTCCTCTGATAATGTGTTTCATGAAAAATTCAATTATTCAAATAAATACAAAAACTCAATTCAAAATTCTCAGTCATTTGGCTTCTCCTGCTTCAGTCCACTGCTGCTCCCATAAATCCACTGCCTTTTCATTACCTAAGGAAACAATTTGCCATATGGTAATTTGACTACAAATTGAGCCGCTGTGTGTTTTTCCTGTTAATGGTATGCATGTAACTTGCCACAAAATGCATGCACAACACAATGTCCAACACAATGCCAGACACTTATCACTCTCAAACATGTCCACTACTGTTCAGTTCAGTCCAGTTCAGTCACCCTCAAAAAAGCCCAGTTTGTAGTGCATAATGCCAGATTTGAGACTAGAGCAAGAGTTATCTCACTAATAAACTCTGCAAACTACAGTACAACAGTGAAATATTATCATAATCATCATTACTGAGATAGTCACTCTCTGTATGCTTCACTAAACTTTTCCTTTCAACCCCTATTCCAAGGGTCTATCACTACAGCAAAAGCAACCCTCATACCGCAGGATGACCGCAGGTACTGATAAAACCATCCAAAAGACCAATCGGCAGCAGGTGTTTGGCACTGCTACCCAAAATAAATTAGCACAGGCCACGAGAACTTTTATTGCAGTGAAAAAACAAGCTGCTGTTTCTGCTCCCGAGTGTTTATTATGCAGTGCTGCTATTCTTCAGTCAGGGAGAAGCCACAGTCATTGTGCAGCATCCTGCAGGAAATTAAAGGCAGAGTCCCACTGAAGGCTATAGGCAACGTGTGGGCAGATTCATTCAAAACTGACTGGCAGAACCATCTTCACTTAAATCAACACGTTCTCCTTCCAACAGATAACACAAATAACTAGCATTGTGGACATCCAAGGACAACTAATACATCTTCCTGAGAGTTAGCAATTCTGGCTGTGCCTTTTCACAGAGAAGCTGAGAAAACTTCAATATCTGTTAACTTTGAAGAGATAGTTAGGGATGCATCGATGAGGGAGAACATCTGATATTTTTCAGGTACATAGCTGTTGGTGTTCATACATGAATATTTAGAAGATTGAGACATAACAGGAGACATATTTTCATTCGTGCCCACAGCGCTAACATTAGCTTGTGTCTATCTGGAAGTTTGTCAGTCTGAGGGAGATTTTCACTCCTCACTATGGAGGTTAGCTTGTGGCTAGCTGAGAGAAAATTTATCAGCACTAAGGAGATTTTCACTCTTCACTATGGAGGTTAGCTTGTGGCTAGCTGAGAAAAAATTCATCAGTGCTCAGGAGATTTTCACTCTTCACTATGGAGGTTAGTTTGTAGCTAGCTGAGAGAAAATTTATCAGAGCTCAGATTTTCACTCTTCACTATGGAGGTTATTGTCGCTGGCTAAGAAAAGGTCAGTCAACTTGAATGAGGCCGCCACTACAGAGATTAGCTCATTGCCAGCTGAGAGAAAAGTTCTTCAGTTGAAAGGAGGTTTTTATTTACCATTACAAAGGTTGTCTCCTTGCCATCTGAAAGACACTTGCACTTACACAGTTAACATTAGCTCATTGCTAGCTGAGAGAAATTCCATCAGCTCAAATGAGATTTTTCCTCAATGCTATGAAGGTCAGGTCAAGTTCATCAAGTTTTGTTTTAGAAAGTAAGTGAGACCCTGGCAAATGAATAGATGCTGCAGTTCCCTTGTCAAAAGCTAATACATAATCAGTCACCGTACATTTATGGCATTCTTCAGAAGCTCTTATCCAGAGCGACTTATAGCGATCATTTTGCACAGGTAGGTGAAAGTAGTGTTAGGACTATTGCCCAAAAACTCTTATTGGTATAGCATAGGGTGCTTGGCCAGATGGGGTATTGAACACCATTCTAAGCGTAGAAGGCAGAGGTGTTACCCACTACTCTATATAAACTACCTTTACCGAGAGATGTGACAATAATACTATAAAAATGTATACCATATTCTAGTCTCTTCATGAACGATTAATGCTCATTTCTGTTAGAACTCCTACAGGATTAAAGGAGTTCGTCTTTGAAAAATCATATTTACAGTTTTTCACTTACCTCAGATGCAGTTGATTGGGCAAGACATGTCTGGTACCTAAATTTTGCTTCTTCAGTTTAGTGCTGGAGCTACAACGCTAACAAACACAAAATCATCCATCCATCCATCCATCCATCCATCCATCCATTTTCCAAGCCACTTCTCCATCAGGGTCACAGGGGGGTGCTGGAACCTATCCCAGCAGCCTTCGGGTGGAAGGCAGGATACACCCTGGATAGGTCGCCAGTCCATCGCAGGGCAGACAGACAGACAGTCACACCTAGGGGAAATTTAGCATGTCCAATTGGCCTGACTGCATGTCTTTGGACTGTGGGAGGAAACCAGAGAACCCAGAGGAAACCCACGCTGACACGGGGAGAACATGCAAACTCCACACAGAGAGGACCCCAGTCACCTGGCCGGGGAATCAAACCCAGTCCCTCCTAGCTGTGAGGCGACAGCGCTACCCACCACGCCACCGTGCCGCCCTACACAAAATCATTAGACAGCAAAATCTTTTAAGCAAATGCACCTCCAAACTTCTAGCAACCGCATCCAGTTCAGTCGCACAGCCTTGTCGTTGTGGTTTAGAGCACATTATGACTCACTTGAAACCTATAGAAATGACAGTTTTAGATAACCATTTTAGATAACACATGTTGTGCTCCCAACTCTCATTAGCATGCATGAATGTCATGCAGGCTTCTGAAAATAGTTTTGTACTACATTACATTCAAGTTAGTCCACAATTGTGTAAATTGGATTGTTTGCCAACCCATTTCTTCAATGAACTGCCCTAACTGCCTGCAATACAATTGGTTGCTCTTCCATTTTATGCAGTGCAACAGCGGTCTAAAATATCTCATACTGATTATAATATTAGCAGTACTATGTTCAGTGGAACATGTGTAAGTCCAAGTGCAGCCAAAACATTTGTTGTGACTAATGCTGGAGTAATGAAGCCCCCAGTAGATAAGATTTAGAGGACAACAGCTGGTCTCTGACAAAATTACAGTAATCATTTTCCCTCAAATGTTCCACTATAATCAGACACTAATCTTTATTTATTGATATCCACTTCTAAGAAATCATAATCCCTTAGCCTGTGAGGAACAGTGCCAGATTACCTTGCGGTGGATTTGAACAGACTTTGAGATTTTCATCAGGCTCTTTTGCTCTAGGCTAATTACCTACGGCAATCTGTGCCCAAAGCCAGCAGGACACGGTGGAGGAAGAGAGGATGTGAATGGTGGGGCGTTTCATCTTTTGGTACGTGGATGGCACCTTGTGGATTTAACAGTTTTGAGAGCAAAGATGCGACTGAAATATAAAGGAAGCCTGAGCTAGCAAATGGCCACTACAAGCCCATCGTTCATTAATATTCACATATGTAAATTATATTCAAGGTTAACATTAACTTAAAGCTAAATGTGCCTGTGTTAGCCAGCTTCCTAATTTGCAGCTGTAGTCCTCAAGGCCTCATGCTATGAAGCCAAAATGATTCAGATTTGTTTTTTATTTCATTAACAGTTATTAAAGAGACTTTTTGACATTATATAAAACGTCATAGTCAGATAAATATCTTAGTGCTTTTATTCATGCCATTTACATGTACCTGTACAGTGAAGAACATATAATATCAGTCACTTATGCTACCCATTCACTTCTTTTATTTTGTTTGCCTCCACTTACGGTCCTACATTTGTTTGTAGTGTAAATTCAGTCATACATAACAGTCATATATGTAAATATGTTGTTTTTTTTACATCATGAAAGCAATGAATTTCAATCCCGTGAGGCACAAGTTCAATCCCTGGTGAAGCCACAGCCATCCGTGGACAGCATAACTGGCCTTGCCCTCTGTGGGTAAGTTGGATGCTCTTCCTTCTCTCTACAACACTTAGCATGATGTCTGCCAGTGCAAGTGCCTGTTCATTCAGCTCTGAACATGTTGAGCTGTTCAGTGACATTGATATAGTGTTGAGCTTCCCATATCTTGAAGGAAGCATGTGTTAGTCCTCATCCTTACATCTTGGTAGCATCATGTGACCGGGGACATAGCAGGTGCTAGCTAAATTAGCCCCTCCCTGCCAAAAAGGCTTCTTTTGCAACTTGTATGGATTGACGAGTAAATGATAAGAAGCTTAAGGTGAGTATAGTAAAGTGTATAGACTAGATTACCAGATTGTGAATGTATTATTGCCCCTAGAAATACACTTCATTCTGTCTCTGTAAGGCTTGTGAATGTTTATTACATGGTGTTTCTTCTCTTCATGGACATCACGGTGCAGGTGAAGGCTGCTGTAACATGAGATGAGGACTTGCTTATACAGACTTTATCAGATTGTGATGTGGCGTTGGGTAGTGGATCTGGAACTCCCATCATACTCACATCATTGGGCTTTTGGGCGACAAGGTATGGTTACTCACTCAAGGTATGGTGGAATCACTTGTCATAATTACAGCTGTTATTTTGTTCAATAACATTTTAAACAGTGTAAATCTTATTGAAATTTCACTCTCAGTGGCATACAGCTCATTCTCGACACTGCACTGCAGTAACACTGACGTGGTGGTGATGTGATAGTGTGTGTTGCGCTGGTACGAGTGGATCAGACACAGCAGTGCTGCTGGAGTTTTTAAACACCTCAGTGTCGCTGCTGGACTGAAAACAGTCCACCAAACAAAAATATCCAACCAACAGTGTCCTGTGAGCACTGATGAAGGACTAGAGGATGACCAACACAAACTGTGCAGCAGAGCTATCGTCTCTGACTTTACATCTTCAAGGTGGACTGACAAGGTAAGACTGTCTAATAGAGTGGACAGTGGGTGGACATAGTGTTTAAAAACTCCAGCAGCACTGCTGTGTCTGATCCATCCTCTCTAATAAGAGTCCTTAGCAAAATAAACCCAGTGAGTAAATGCTGGAGAACACACATACATTATCTAAGCTGCTTGTCCTTCAGAAGGCAGAAAACACCCTGGACAGATCACCAGCCCATTGCAGGGCAGATATAAATAATCACACATGTTCACACCTAGGGATAATTGAGCATGTATGAATGGCATGAATGCATGTCTTTGGACTGTGGGAGGAAACCCACACAGACATGGGGAGAAACTCCACTCAGAAAGGACCCTGTTCGCCTGGCCAGGGAATCAAACCCAGGCCCTTCTTGCTGTGAGGCAACAGACCTACCCACTTGCGCAGAGCCCTGACCTCAACCCCACTGAACACCTTTGGGCTGAATTGAAATGTCGATTGTGAGCCAGGCCTTCTCGTCCAATGTCATCGCCTGGCCTCACAAATGCTCTTTTGACTAAATTCCCACAGACGCACTCCAAAATCTTCTGCAACAGTGAAGGCAGTTAGAGCCACAAATGGGGGAAACTCTATATTAATGCCCATGTCTCTGGAATGTCCAGCAAGTTCAAGTAGTTGTGATGGTCTGAGAATACCGCAATTTCAGTCCTGTACATATTGTAGTATTGGCAATAAAGCTGACTTGACTTGGTTAGGTGTCCACATACTTTTGGCCATATAGTGTACATTATAAAACACTGGTGGTCCATTGTAGAATTTAATAATACTGTCTGGTTTATTTTATTTCCTTCATCCAGAGAACAATGAAAGGTGTTCAGAGCGAAACTTGCAGTAAAACCATCTCAGACACGAAACCTCATTTTTTATTCAAGCAGTAGCAGAGTTTGACCTTCTGACCTTTTGCAGCTTTCCAGCTTCTATAAAGTTGCCTGAATGAGTGAAACATTTGTGTGGTCACACACAGCCTGGCAGACTGTTTAGACTGTTTATTGTTTTGTGTAGCGCAGGCGTCACTGTGCAGCAATGAAGCCGTCTAAAAGTTCAGAATGAATTTCAGTTGCTGACAGTGTTGGTTTACAGCAGATCCAAATGAGAGAGGTAGATAGAAGTTTGGAATCACTGTTTTAATTGTATTAAATCAGTGTTGTAGCAGATACATGATTGTAAAATGATGGTGACACTTTTTCCAAAATAATGAAAAATAAGAATCTTTTTATATTAAGAATCTTAAAATTCTTAATATAAAATGTTACTTAGATTGAAACTATGATCAAATTAATATCCCAAATAAAATTCACAATTGACATAAATATCCCAAATTACTTTCTAAAATAATATTCAAAGCAATGGTCTAATAATATTATTAAAACAATATAGTAACATAATATAGTAATATATATATAAATTTTACTAATAATGCTACTATTCAAAAACAACAACGTTCTAACAAAATTCATGTCCAGAATTTCAAATACAATTCATATCTAAAGTGAATTTCTAACTACATGAATGTTGAACATGAAGTTCTAATAAAATTCATGCCCACAGTTAGTTTGGGATAAAATTTTTATTCAGAATAAAATTTGTATCCAGAACGATTTTTTTATAAAACCATTTAATAATACATTTTTAATAAATTGATATCCAAAATTGCTTTCTACAATTTCTATTGTGAACAAAGTTCTATTAATATTACTATTCATAGTGAAGTTCTGACAAACTTAATATCCAGACTGAAGTTCTAATAAAACCTGTATCTAAAATGAATTTGTTACTAAATAAAATCTTGAGCATGTTCTAAAATGAATCCAAATTCATTTTTGATCAAATGAATAGCCAGAATCAAATTAGTATGCAGAATGAAATTCTAATAAAAATGAAGACCTATAATGAATTTCTACTTATATTAATATCCAAAATACATTTTAAATAAAATTAATATCTTTGAATAAAATTAATATGCAGAATACATTAACATCCAGAATTAATTTCCAATAAAATTCACATGAAGAATGACATTCTAATGAAAATTTATATTAGAGTCAAAAGTCACAGGACACCTTTTTATTTTATTTTATTTTTTTATGCTGTCACATGCCTCCATGATGCAGTGCTGGTGGTGTTTGTTGCGGATTTTCTCAGTATACACAATTTGTTTGAGATGACCTCAGAGATAAAAGTTGATAATAAAATAATAAATAAAACCTGTCCTGTGATTTTAGACTCACCCTGTACATTAACATCCAGAATTAATTTCTAACAAAATTAACATTAAGAATGAAATTCTAATTAAAAAATTGATATTAGAATGAAGTTCTAATGCTTTCACATCTAGAATGAATATCTAATAAAAAATTTCATTAAGAATGAAATTCTAATAAAACAATTATATTAGAATGAAGTTCTAATACATTAGCATCTAGAATGAAATATGGAATAAAATTAACATCTAGATTTTTTTTTAATAAAGTTGATATGAATATTATGAGTTCTAATAATATGGACATTCAGAATGATGTTAAATTTAAACTAATATTCAGAGTAAAGTTATAACATTTTTAGACAGATTAAAATGATCTAGAATTCATATCATGCCTCATATTTCAAATGTAGTAAATCAGATCTCAAAGCAGATAACTTCATCATTATCATAGTAGCTAATCGCAGCGTATTACTCTTTAAAACCAATCAAATAAAACATAAAAAGAGGTATTTTTAAATGCTTTATATAATAATGTGCCTCATTGCTTTGTTGATCATTAATTAAAATGCACATGAATCTGAAGTAATTCAAATATACATTATGTGTAGTTGATCATATTTAAAATAATATTGCACATTATATTATTCTATATAAAACATCAGAAAAGATGACCGTGACGACTAAGATTTGATTGGCAGAGAATGCTGAGGTGAAGCTGGCTGAAGAAGACAGCTTTCAGGTGGTTTAAGACGTGTTTTAAGAGACTCTTCAGTGCTTTGATTCAGGCCTGTTTTCCCATTCACAGGGTTGTGAGTCATCACTCACTGAAACACACATTCACATTTCCTTTTAATTCTCTATTTAGCTTCTCCATCTCAGTGTCTATCACACAGAAGCGCTCTTCAAACAGCCTTTAGCTGCAGATATGCGCAGCCTGTAATATGAAGGACAATATATCCTATGGCTGACTACAGAATGCCTGACTCAGGTCAGGTCCTCTACAAAATATAAACCATTCTGTGTAAAGGACAGTTTCCCCTTACTTGACCAATGGACAATGCCTGGGCAGCTGTTGCATGGCCAGATGTGTCTTAATGCCTCATTATTTCACTAAACAGGTGATGGATCTAATGTGAGGCACTTGCATATAAGGTGCAAAGAAAAGTGAAGCCAGTCATCATTAGGCTGAAAAGTCAAAGCCATCAGAAAGACTTTTTTTTGACTCTGTTATGTGCTGAGGATTACAGTAAAGGACACTAACTGAACAAGAACATTAGCAAGGCCAGCTCAGCCCTTAGGGCTAAATTGATCACAGTGGAGATGGTGGTTGAGAGGAGGAACCTGGTGAAGGCCTCACTTATATTCCAATAATTTGGAATAAATGGCACTTAAAGAGCTGATTAAGGGGAGGAGTCACTGAGGCAGGTGACTGGAAACGGGAAGAGGAAGGAGAGAGAAACGTTTGGACATGTGGAAGTGTAGGTGGTGGTGTGTTAGTGTGTTGTGCTGGTCTGAGTGGATCAGACACAGCAGTGCTGCTGGAGTTTTTAAACACCTCAGTGTCGCTGCGGGACTGAGAACAGTCCGCCAACCTAAAATATCCAGCCAACAGTGTCCTGTGGGCAGCGTCCTGTGACCACTGATGAAGGACTAGAGGATGACCAACACAAACTTTTATGCTTTAAGCGTAACCAGTCAGGTCACTGATGCAGTATGGTCTGTGATCCTTGCGCCGAAATCAAAGACATTGCTTGACTAATATTTTCCTGCTCGCCTGCTGTTATTAGCATCAGCTGCAGGAACGGTGTGAGCATCTGTGAAGAGGAAGATGTTAAAGCGGGCAGATTTCTCTGACACTGATAATCCCTGATTTAGAGTGGAACATCACACCAATGCATTGCCACCATCAGCGGACTGAACCAGGGTTCACTTGAGAGCAGACAGAGACAAGATTTTTGCTGGACCACAGTACAGGTGGAGTTAAATAAGCCTGTATTCATAAGTTCAATAAGCCTGTATTATTTCGTGCCTCCTAATGGCACAAGCTAGGATTTAACCATAGCCCTGAACACCCCCGCCCCCCCTCACCTGCTTTACATGAAGTAAAAAATTGATCTGATGCTGATACCGCCCAATACACAGCACTGCATCTCTGTCCTGATACCATGACAACAGCTGCTCATGTAATTTCATCTTAATGCCCTCCAGCATCCTTCCTAGTCATGTAACTTCATCACACAACCATTCACTTCAGTCATTCACTGAACCTACAGAAGCCTGATATTTGGCCATATATTGACAGGCATATATTTTAAATTACAGGTAGGTGAACACATGCATAATATATGGATCATATATGTCTGATAGGTATGGTGTATGGATCAAACATAAATGTCATATATTTGATATTTATATATTGCCATAGTCTAGATTTGTTTGCATCGTTCTTTTGAGCCGATTCTTTTCAGTGAATTAGTTGAACCGATTTTAAAGTGAGATAGTGAGAGAATCAAAACAACTAAAAGTACCAAAACCCAGTTTGAGTTCCCAGCATGCTCTGCGTAGTTCTTGACAGAGCCAAACTTCAACATGAAGTCAATGCCCTGTTGAAAAGACCAGCACAGACCAACTTGAATTCAGTTCTGGTCTACGCTGGTTTATGCTGCTCAAGTATTGGTCTTGTGCTGGTTTACCTGGTCACCCCAGCATGGTCATGCTTGTTGACCAGCATGCCAGCACTGAAAAACAAAACATATGCTGGTTTTGCTGGTGACTAGCATATTAACTTC
Organism: Pygocentrus nattereri; assembly: GCF_015220715.1. Lineage (NCBI taxonomy): Eukaryota > Metazoa > Chordata > Actinopteri > Characiformes > Serrasalmidae > Pygocentrus > Pygocentrus nattereri. The sequence goes on along the minus strand of NC_051223.1, from coordinate 4,076,888 downwards.
CACTGATGCTGTTGAGCATGCCAGCAGCAACTTTTTCCTTGATTATCAGTGGTCTTTGACCATTCAGTAGCACAATGCTAATGTGCTAATGATTTTCTGTATTGACAGCACCAAACTAGTGCACATTAGCAATCTGCCCTGGCAAAAAGCAGACATTCAGGTCACTTTTTTAGTTAGTATGTTGTGGGATTTGCTTTAAACCTCACTTGAGTACTTGAACTTAATTCCTGTATATTATTGGAGTAGCCTGTTAAGTGATGATCTCAGGTCAGCCTATATTAAAGAGGACAGAATTTGTCCTGTATAGACCAGTATGGACTGGCATATACTGGTATGCTGGTCAGCAGCAATGAAAGTTGACATGCTGATCACCTCTAAAACCTGTATATGTTCTATTTTGATGTTGGTGTGCTGGTCAACCAGCGTGACCATGCTGGGGTGACTAGTTCAACCAGAACCAGACCAGCACTGGACCAGCGTAGACCAGCTTTGATAAGCACGAAATGCTTGCTGGTCTGTATTTTTTTCAGACTTCCACTTTTCACTACTTCCTGCTAATCAAAATTGTTCCAAGCTCAAAGGCCTAAAAGCTTTCCCTGGCCTTTTTTTCAATGATCATGAAATTTGTCTTGCTATTTATGTAAGATCTGGATCTTTTTTTTTAGATGGTTTTGAAATGCCCACATTCATACAACTTTATCATTGACATAACAACTATGTGAAATGCCTGAAGGCAAAGCCAGAAGGTTGTTTTTGTTCTGGCAGGTATTTGTTGTAAGTATGGCATGCAAGAAAAGATAGGTAAAAAAAAACAGAACTGCACAAGACTTGGAAAGACCTTGCAAAGCCTGTGTAGAAAAGGCAATCAGGCAGCAATCAATACAGCAAAGGCATCAGTGAAAAGTGATGTTTATCAGTGATGAACAGGTGTGAAGTAATGAAGGACAGGTGTTGGTAGATAATGAGCCTGTGATGTTGATCACTTTCAGTGTGGAGAGGGGTGGCTGACAAGGGTGTTGTGATTGGTACAGAGTAAAAAGCTCAATTTGGTGCATTAACAAACCATAGCATTTCATTTTGTGTCAGAATTAACCATGAACTTTTTAAAACAGTTTCAAAAAACTGTAACTGCACTCTCATGTACTGAGTGTGTAGTTAAAGCACCTGCAGAGTTTATGACTTAAAACAGTATAAATTAAGAGTTATAATTTAGAGTATAAATTAAGTATCCAGGAAAGACCTCGTACTTTAAGAGAGAGGAGAGGTCAAGGCTCACCACTTTGCCAACGATTCATCAGCAAAAAATCATAAGCATTCTCCAGCCAGGTACTGCAGGGATGTGAGGTATTTTCACCTGCTACAGTGCATAATATCATAAAACGACTCAGGGAATTTGAAGAAACCTCTGTGTATAAAAGGCAAGGTTGAAAACCACAAATTAATGCTCCTGACCTTTAACACTGCATGTTTCTGTGATTGATATCACCACATGGGTTTGGGAATACATTGACCAACCTGCATCTACAATTGCAATTTAAGGCTGTACTAAGAACAGTGGAAGTCATATGTCTACAGTGTTCAGAAACACTGCCAACTTCTCTGGGCTTAATCTGATCTGAAATTAACTGTGGAATCGTGTGCTGTAGTCTGACAAATCAGCCTTTAAATTGTTTATGGAAATAACGGATGTTGTGTTCTCCAGGCCAAAGAAGAAAATGACCATCCAATTTGTTACCAGCATAAAGTTAAAAAGCCAGCATCTGTCATGTAGTGGGGGGTATTAGTGGGTAACTTGCACATCTGTGAAAACACTATTAACACTGAACACATTTTGGAGCAACATCTTTGCCATATTTATTAGAGAATTCCATGTTTATTTTGCATGATCACTATTTCAACACCCGGCCACATTCTGCACATTTTATAACAGTATGGCTGCGTAGTCCTAGAGTGCGGGGGCTAGACTGGCTAGACTGACCTGCCTACAGTCCAGACATTTTCTCCCCTTTTTATTAAGATTAAATAACAACAAACGCCCTGTACGGTTGCACAGCTGAAGACTTGCGTAACAAAGCAATGGCAAGAAAAGATTTTTTTCCCTTGATCAGTTTGTGTCTTCAGCCCCAAAGTGTCAGTAAAAGGAAAAGTGATGTAACACAGTAGTAAAAGTGCTCCTTTTTTTTTTTTTTTTGAGGAGGCATCAATCAAGATAGAATATCAAGTACTGTTTTCCATTTAATACAGGTCAAACAGCATTTCGCTGCTGTCGGAACAAAACCTTGTATCTCAAAAATGGTAACTTTGCAGGAAAAGGAAAAAAACGTGCTCTGCTTTTAATTTAAGTCACTGGATCCAGACTTTGTTCCAAGCAATTGTAGGTCACTTCTTTTGGTCACTTCATCCTGAAATTTACATACAAGTTAAAGGACAATGGGTACTTTCAAATTCTGTCAAAAACTGAAAAATGTCAAAAACAGAGCTACAAGGTTTTCTTGTGAAAACAGCGATTTACTGATCACTATATAACATACTATTCTAATTCATTTGGCTTTGAGCTGATTCCTAAAAAGATGTCCTGCAAAGCAAAACGTTTCTTTCTCGAACAAATAAAAGATCTGTGTCTTGGGAGCATTTAGTAAAAAGTCTATATGCAGTTTGCTCGTGCACCTGTGCTGCTCAATGCAGGATTGTGAATCTAAGGTGACTGCACTAAACTCATTATGAGGCCGTTCAATTTGTCTCCATTCCTCCCTACAGTGTGACCTCAGGGTGCCTAAATCATTTGAGCACAGCCCACTGCTGCTGGAGGGAGCTTATGCTGCCAGAACAATCTGTTGTGTAATGATCCTCTCCTGTGGAGGTGTCAGGGTCCAGCAGAAAGGACTTTTTTCCCTCTTTTAACACAATTCAGCTCGTGAAAGCTTTGGCAACAAGCTGAGTCAGGTGGAAAGCTAAGCTCTGCTCTAGTGGGTTTGGCGATGGTAATTTGAGAAAGACACAAAAGGAATATTGCAGCTTTGTAATTTTGTGCTGAAACAGAATGGCTTGCACACACGCTGAGCTACAGCAGTAGAAGTCTTTAGAAGTTCATTCCATATATAGCAATGTTCATTCAATATATATCAAAGTTCATTAAACATTAAATATATGTATGTATATATATGTATATATGTATGTATAGTGCTGCTGTCGGAACAAAACCTCTCCATTTTTGTCAGTTTTTCAGTTTTTGACATAATTTGAAAATGCTTGTTGCTGTTTACAAATTCTGGTTCCATTGACTTACATTAAAAGTAAAGTAGGTTTTTATCTTCTCCTGTAAAGTTACCATTTTGGAGATATGAGGTTCTGTTCCGACAGCAGCTATATATATATATATATATATATATATATGTATATATATATATATATATATATATATATATATATGTATATATATATATATATATATGTATGTAATTTTTCTCAACCAGCCTGATTGGATCTGATTTGATGTTTCCCAGGGTCTGAAAATGATTTATCTCTGTGTGGATGATCTGCTAGAATCTTCACTGTTTGGCACTGCACTTAATTTAGGTGATTTATCAAAGCCTGGGGACATTAATCTTAGCGTCACCAGTTCTCGCTAATAGTACACTCAAGCCGAGGAAACTCTGAGTGTCTGCTAAGTTAGTAAAAGCACTCAAGGCCTCATGTGTGGTAAGTGTGGAGATTTCACTTGGGTGGTCATCACAGCTATTAAAGGCTGAAATTTTACCTTAATTATTTTTCACTTATATCTCTTTTAAGCAAGCAGAGAAAGTGTTGGAAGTACAGATTCTAAAAATAGTCCACACCACATTTGCGTTTGGAAATAGAAGAGGAAATGTTTCATTGTGATTTGAATTTGACTATTGATTATTGTGGCGTGCACAGCAGACTTGAACTATGAGTGCAGATTGTAAATCAAAGGCAACTTGTTACATTAATACATATTTAATTGATCGTGTAATTACGCTCTAATAACTATGCAATGTGGACTGAATGTGTAGCAGAAGGGCAGCAACTCTGTACTTATAATGATTAAAGGGGAAACCTCCAAATTTTTAAAAAACTTCTACAACGGACAATCATTAAGAAATAAACAAACTTACTGAGTCAGAGTTGTTCATAGTGGTGATGATGGGAAGCATTTAAAGAGGAAGTCTTTAAATTTTAAAACCATCCATCCATTTTCTAAGCATTTTCTCCGTCAGGGTCGCAGGGGGTGCTGGAGCCTATCCCAGCGGTCTTCGGGCGGAAGGCAGGATACACCCTGGACAGGTCGCCAGTCCATCGCAGGGCAGACAGACAGACAGACACAGACAGTCACTCACACCTAGGGGCAATTTAGCACATCCAATGAGAATCGAACCCAGATTCTCCTTGCTGTGAGGCGACAGCGCTAACCACCACACCACCGTGCCGCCCTAAATTTTAAAACCTATTTTCTAAAATCCCTCCATAATTTCATGGTAAAGATGTAAACAAAGTCATTCAGAGTGGTTCAACATGAAATGCTTTTCTAGAGAAACTTGTTCACAGTGATGGTGATAAGAACCAGAGATCTGAAAAAAGTGTTCCATGCCTCTAAAAGCTTCTTTACATTAAGTTATAACGTGACAAATAAGATGGGTATGTTTGTTTTATAGACATCGTGATAACTGGTTCCTATCACCAGTTAAGAAAGGTTAAGCTTCTATACAAACTGTAACAGTTTGTAGGACAGAAAAGTTCATAATGAAACAAACAGAACTAAACTAGAAACAAAACCTTGCAACAGTGAAAACAGGCAACAGCAACAGGGGAGCATAGACATTGCAAGACAAAGGGACTGAGCAAACACTGGGGTATAAATACTCTAAGGGGAAACAAGAAACACCTGGGACTAAAGAGAGAGGTCTATACACTACAGGCAGGTGGAGCAGCTCAAAAGGGAATCAGGAAACAAGGGCTGGACAAGGGACTGACCTGGAAACAGACAGGAAACTAGTCAAGGGAACAGATAGGAAACTGGTCAAAAGATTGGGCACGAGACTGAATAAACAACTGGACAAGGGAATGGACAGGAAGATGGTCCAAAGACTGGACTCAGAGACTATGTGCAGGCCCATTGAGAGCAGTCATGATGTCCTCAGGTGCAGGCAAGCCTGCAGCAATGTCCTGGGTGGCAGATGCACCTCCTGCGATGTCTTAGATGACAGGCAGGCTTGCAGCAACATCCATGGAGGCAGGTCGCTGTTTACTAGTGCACTAGGTGGCACTGTGAGGACGTTCACAGGTCCACTGGTGCATAGAATAAGACAAGGACAGTGGACGACGTCACATCAAACCACACAAGTGACTGTTCACATCTCAGAGCAAAATTTTGTAGAATTAAGCAGGATTGTTTTGGGACCTCGGTGGAATTCCTCTGTAATGCAGAACAATCTTTGTCCCCCCGCTGAAACGTAACGTTTATGAGACTGAGGATATTTATTAGCTTGAGTAAAATTAGCTTGATGGATAAATCTAACTTGTTAGTGGATGTCCCAACCCGTTATTGATTCCCCTTGAACCGTTCCTCTGTATTCTGTGCTTCACTGACCACAGAATGTTCTGTGGCCATCAAATCCCTGCTCACTGAGGGAATGTGAAAAAAAAAATCAATCGTTCATTCATAAATGCTGGAGGAAGGCTGCGAAGATGATGCCAGGACTGTCAATCAGCTTCTTCTCTGTGGTCGGTGGTGTCATTACACTTCTTCCATAAGTTTATTCAGACCTGGTTTCCATGCCAACACAAGAGCCCCCTCCACTCCGCCTACAGAAAAGCTGCAGCCACTCTCAAATTAAAAGAACGCAAGACTGATAAAGTGAAAAATGTATTAACTTCGTTTGTATCTCATGAAGAAAAACAGGTCCATCATATGACCTTTATGTAGTTACGGTTGCTAAGCAATACCATTCCACCAACAGATTAGCTTTAAAGTGATGTACTGTCCAATTCCCAGTCTTGGCCATTAGGTACAAGATATTCATTGTTCAGCATCAAGATAAAAGCAGAAAACATATTTAACAGAAAATTAAATATCATTTAGTCATCAATTTTGCATTTGTAAGGGCACTCTGACCAAAATTAAAAAACAAAAAACATTACCATTCCTAGATATGTGGTAAATATACCTACTCACCTCCTAAAATGTATCGCAACCGTTCCGAGAGTAAGAATGTCCCCTTCCAGTGACGTATGCAGAAGGTGGAAGGTACTTTTGAAGAGCTACAAGCACTTACAGATGCAGAAACACAAGATGAAATGCTGGATGTTACTGCTAGGAAGGCGAGAGGATCCCCCGCACCCCGTGAGGTCGTACACCGTTTTGTAAACCATTTTGTTTCTGTAGGAAAACCAAACGGCATTGTGGAAAACCAGTGCTGATAGACTCAGTGCCGGTTCCATGGAAATACAAATTAGATTTCCCGTATGTGTTGATTTGCAATGGCCTAGTCTGAAAAAAAGTAAATAAATAAATAAAAATCAAAACTGTATACATACATAAAGTCGCTGCTATCAGAAGAAAGCCTCGTGTCTCCATTTTTGTAGTTTTTTCTGTTTTTGACAAACTTTGAAAATGCATGTAATCCTTCACATTGTACAAGAATGAAGAATTGGACCAAAAGAAACTACTTGAAAGAAAAACTGGTTTCATTGACTTACTTTGAAAGTAGTTTTTTCCATCTCCTATAAAGTCATCATTCTGAATGTACAAGGTTTTTTACTGGCAACTGCGATAAATATGGTTAAAATGGGCGATTTCACATTGGTACCTGATGACAAAAGAGTGCACAGACTGACCAGTATTAACAAAGCCATAAAGCAGTGATCTACATTATGGAAAGGTAGCACTTCAATGTGATTTTCTGGGTGTTGAGAGGAAAGATGAAACAAAGTGTAGTATAGAGGCAAAAATAAAGAGAAAAGCAAACAGTTACAGTCCTAAAGTTAAAATGTTTTTCAATTAGAGCAGAAGGCTGCACACACTCAGCATATTGGGACATTTGGGGGCAGTCGTGGGCTGGAGGTTAGGGATCTGGCCCTGTACCCAGATGGTTGCCGGTTCGATCCCCAGTGCCGACAGTCCATGACTGAGGTGTCCTTGAACAAGACACCTAACCCCCAACTGCTCCCCAGGCGCCATGGATAGGGCTGCCCACCGCTCCGGGCAAGTGTGCTCACTGCCCCCTAGTGTGTGTGTTCACTAGTGTGTATGTGGTGTTTCACTTCATGGATGGGTTAAATGCGGAGGTGGAATTTCCCCGGTTGTGGGATCAAAAAAGTATCACTTATCACTTATATTGAATATAATGTTAGTATTCGTATAGATTTTCAAAGGCATTCACTCACCCATCCAAATCATTGAATTCAAATGTTCCAATCACTTCCATGGCCACAGGTGTATAAAACCAAAGGCTAATTCTTTCACAATAAGAGTTCCATTTAATGTTTCTGTTAAATGTAACCTTACTTGATGTAATTGAACACTAAAATATTTATGAAACATTGTGTTTATACTACTACTACTACAACCAGGAATTATAATACTAGCCATAATAATATATATAACAATATAATAATATAATATATAGTATATAATAATAATGTAATATCATAATAATAATAATAATAAGGGACACCTTTTCCCCTGTTTGTATTTTTACTTGGACCCTCTTACAGAAGACCATCTGAACAGTTGACCCCCCCAGAAACCTGAGACCCTTTTTCTAGGGCTTTGGTCATAAATGTAAAGACACTGGACGTTATTGCTTAGTAGGACAGGTTTAGTAGAAACTCAATTCATATATTACGCAATGAATAAAGTCACATTTCAAAGTGTGTTTTTACAGTATGTGACTAGGTGCACCCAAACCTTTGCTCATGACTGCATGTGTGCTGAAACAATAAAGGCCTAAAAAAAATCCAAATACAGTAATACAGTCGGAAAAATGAGTGGGAAATGATGCCGTAAGACAAGCTGCATTAACTTGTGCTGCAGTACAGTGTCTATGCAGTCTATAGTAATGGATGAAGCAGAGTTTTTCTGTGTTCTCCAATCAAACTGCTTCTTTTCTTCTCTAAGAAAAGACTCATTGACGTGGAACAGAAGAGAGCAGAGGACACAGCTCTGTCTGAAGAGCATGCTGAAGTGAATGACTGTTCCATGTGTCAGAAGGATTCAGACACGTCCCTAGTGCTGAAATCACGTGTGTGTGCAATGCAGCTTAGGTGTGAGATTATGAATATACATTCCAGTGGTGTAACAAGGCATTGCCAGGCCCGTAGGCTAAGCCTTTTGTTTTTGTTTGTGCTCCCTTTATCTGAGACACCAACAATCACAAAGGGGAGTCAGTGCCATTCGACACAGTATTGTGCTTCATTATTTCATGTCCAGTCAAAACAGCTATCAAGTACAAGCTATTGTTCCTAAACAGATGCATATGATGCAAGATTTGAACTGCGACCTGCTAGAATTGGCGAGGTAGAAATTTATCAGTTCAGTAAATATTAACCGTCTTAGGTTGAACAAAAACATGCTAGGAGTCAGAAAGCCCTGAGTCTATGCACTAATATTTTGAAAAGTTCATGTTGTGAATCATTTTTGAGTAAAATGTCAGCCCCCGGGTAGCTGGGCACGATCTGGCCCTCATAAGAAAAAGTTTGGACAACTTTTTAAGCAGAAATACATGCATACAGCCTGTTTCATGAAGTCCAACAAATCCATATTGTAGCCTATCATTATATATCCTGAATTCCAAAAAGGATGGGATGCTGTATAAAACCCACTATATTGCCAAATGTATTCGCTTGTCTGACTTCACATGCATATGAACTTGAGAGACAGCTTCAACTCTTCTGGGAATGCTTTCCACAAGGGTTAGGAGTGTGTTTATGGGAATTTTTGACCGTTCTTCCAGAAGCGCATTTGTGAGGTCAGACACTGATGTTGGACGAGATGGCCTGGCTCACAGTCTCCGCTCTAAGTCATCCCAAAGGTGTTCTATGGGGTTGAGGTCAGGACTCTGTGCAGGCCAGTCAAGTTCTTCCACACCAAACTCGCTGATCCATGTCTGTATGGACCTGCTTTGTGCACTGGAGTGCAGTCATGTTGAAACAGGAAGGGGCCGTCCCCAAACTGTTCCCCCAAAGTTGGCAGCATGAAATTGTTCAAAATCTCTTGGTGCTGAAGCTTTAAGAAGTCCTTTCATTGTAACTAAGGGTCCGAGCCCAACTCCTGAAAAACTAATCTGAGCTAATCTGAAGGCCACATGAAGTTTGGAGGTCTGTAGTGATGGACAAAGAAAGTTGGTGACCTCTGCGCACTATGAGCCTCAGCATCCGCTGACCCCGCTCTGTCATTTTATGTGGCCGACCACTTTGTGGCTGAGTTGCTGTCGTTCCCAATTGCTTCCACTTTGATAATCCCACTGACAGTTGACTGTGGAATATTTAGTAGTGAGGAAATGTCATGACTGGAGTTGTTGCACAGGTGGCGTCCGATCACGGTACCACGCTGGAATTCACTGAGCTCCTGAGAGCGACCCATTCTTTCACTAATGTCTGTAGAAGCAGTCTGCAGGCCTAGGGGCTCGGCTTTATACACCTGTGGCAACGGAAGTAATTGGAACACATGAATTCAATGATTTGGATGGGTGACTGAATACTTTTGGAAATATAGTGCATAATTAAACATAAATAAAACCAGAATGCAATGATTTCCAAATCTCATAGACCCATATTTTATTCACAATAGAACATAGAACACATATCATTATGAAAGTGAGACATTTTACCATTTCATGAAAAATATTAACTTGTTTAAAACTTGATGGCAACAACACATGCCAAAAAAGTTGGAACAGGCCCGTGTCTGCCATTGCGTAGCATCCCCTCTTCTTTTAACAACAGTCTGTAAATGTCTGGGAAGTGGAGAGATCAACTGTTGGGGTTTTGGGAGAGGAATGTTCCATTCTTTTCTGACGTAGGATTGTAGCTGCTGAACAGACCTGGGTCTTCTTTGTTGGACTTTTCATTTCATGATGCGCCAAACGTTTTCTACTGGTGAAAGGTCTGGACTGCAGACAGGCCAGTTCAGCACCTGGACTCTTCTTCTGCGAAGCCATGCTGTTGTAGTGGATATAGTATGTGGTTAAGCATTGTTTTGCTGAAATAAGCAAGGCCTTTCCTGAAAGAGATGTTGTCTGGATGAGAGGATATGTTGTTCTATAACCTCTATATACTGTTCAACGTTGATAGTGCCTTTCCAGATGTGTAAGCTTGTTATGCCATAGGCGCTAATGCAACCCCATACCATCAGAGATGCAGGCTGATAACAAGCTGGATGGTCTCTCTCCTCTTCTGCAGGACATGGCATCAGTGGTTTCCACAAAGAATTTCAAATTTTGAATATTCAAAATTTCATCTGACCGCAGAACAGTTTTCCATTTTGCCTCAGTCCATTTGGCCCAGAGAAGACGGCAGCGTTTCTGGATTGTGTTGACATATGGCTTCTTCTTTGCGTGATACAGCTTTAACCTGCATTTGTGGATTGCATGGCAAACTGTGCTCACAGACAATGATTTCTATACACAAAACACTAAGATCTAAAAATCTATCTATCTATCTGTCTATCTTTCTATTACCTGTCTCTTTATCCACTCTTTTGTTTGTCTGCTTGCCTGTAACTTAATGTCTGTGCTTGATGGGAAAAATCTGAGTAATGCATTTTTCAGGAGATGGAAAAAGAGGCGTAATATTAAATGAAATGAGATGCTGAGAACTAAGAGGTTAACAGTCATACAGGTTTTGTTCATTTTCTGAGTGAAATATAAGTGAACACATCCTCTACAGCAGTGCTGACCAGCTGTGCTCCAGATCTACCTTCCTACAGACTTCTCCTCCAACCCTATCTGACCCCACCTGACCTGATCTAATCATGGCCTCCAGAAGTCCCTGATTTGCTGAATGAGGCATGTTGGTTTCGAGTTGGAGATGAAATGTGCATGTACATCTCCAGAGGGGAGGATAGCGCTCTGCACAGAACACACTTTTGTGCATTTTAATACACAATCATTGTGTCTTTGCAAAGCTTAACATGTCGGGGGTAAAACATAAAAATTGGCCTGTGTGAATGTGGAAACTTTTTCCAATATGTTAAAGTCAGATAAAGGCATAAACATTTGAAGGAAAATGTCGTGGCTAGTTCACCTTCTGTAGAGGATTCTTTCCTTTTTTTTACTTAGAAAATCAACAGATCATGTCATTTCTTACAGGATGTTTTACATATGACTGCAATAAACTGCCCAGTATTAATCAGGTGTTGGAAACTAATGATGTATTTTCTTTTGATGCTTTAATAATCCAGCATGTCAACGTTCAGCTACTGTACTCCACAGTATGTGGCTCATTTATGAGCGTTTGCGTCCAGAGCCATATTTGCACTGCAACATTAGAAAGCAGCATGGGGGCCTCTGTAATGACTCAGTCGGCCCTGTCCAGCACTGAAAGACAAGCACCGTCCTGTGTTTTGGGCTTTCACAGATGAACTGAGCTTCTGTACTGTTTGGCCAGCATTGTGTCAATTAAGTGACTATGACACAGTGTTCTTACTGTTAGCACTGCCGTACTTACAACTACAGTATTCATTATTTCATGGGCAATAACTGACCAATGTACCATACAAACACAGCAGGGCTCTACAATGAGCTTCATGCCTCCTGATAAAATAATACGCAAAAAACGTCACATCCATCTGTCTGTCTCTATCTGTGTGTCTGGCTGACTGGCAGTTTGTTTATCTATCTATCTATCTATCTATCTATCTATCTATCTATCTATCTATCTATCTATCTATCTATCTATCTATCTATCTATCTGTCTGTCTGTCTGTCTGTCTGTCTGTCTGTCTATCTATCTATCTATCTATCTATCTATCTATCTATCTGTTTGTCTGTCTGTCTGTCTGTCTACCTGTCTGCCTGTCTCTGTCTGTCTCTGTATGATGGGCTACCTGTCTATCTATCCATCTGTCGGTCTACCTAGCTATCTATTTCCCTGTCTGACTGTCTGTCTGTCTCTCTGTCTATCTGTGCATCTGTCTGTCTATCTGTCTGTCTGTCTGTTTGTTTCTCTGTCTATCTATCTATCTATCTATCTATCTATCTATCTATCTATCTATCTATCTATCTATCTAGCTATCTATCTATCCATCTATCTGTCTGTCTGTCTGTCTGTCTGTCTATTTGTCTGTCTATTTGTCTGTCTATTTGTCTGTCTGTCTGTCTGTCTATCTATCTATCTATCTATCTATCTATCTATCTATCTATCTATCTATCTATCTATCTATCTATCTGTCTGTCTGTCTGTCTATTTGTCTGTCTGTCTGTCTACCTGTCTGCCTGTCTCTGTCTGTCTCTGTATGATGGGCTACCTGTCTATCTATCCATCTGCCAGTCTACCTAGCTATCTATTTCCCTGTCTGACTGTCTGTCTGTCTGTCTCTCTGTGCATCTGTCTGTCTCTCTGTCAGTCTGTCTGTTTGTTTGTCTGTCTTTCTATCTGTCTATCTATATATCTGTCTGTCTCTCTGTCTGTCTTTATTTGTCAGTTTATCTGTCTGTTTGTCTGTCCATCTATATGGTACGGATGTGCTGAGTAGTGAAACCTGATACCACATAATGAATCTGAGTCATGGTTTTCTACATCATTAGTGGTTTGTATGAAATATAGTGTAGAATTAGGTCTGAGAACAACAAAAGAAAGACAACACAGACAAACCTGCCTCAGCTCAGCATGCATTATTACACTGATCATTATCAAATGCTTTGCATCATTGAGGAGCTTCTTCCTCAAATATTAGTCTTTCGAGTTGCAGCTTTATCACATCATTCTCTGTGCTATCATGGATAAACCTTTATTTTGAAGCGATAAACTGACAGTCCTGTGGATCAAATACCAGACAGTCCAGATCTTTGTAGAAGAGGACAGGGCCATGAAATGGTCATCTAAAACGGCTCAGATGTGAAAACCGGAAAAATCCAGTCACGAGGCTGGTTCCCCAACCTCCAGCCCACGACTGCCCCCCTACTTAGACGGTTGCCTCACTTGGGAGCCCCTGATGTCATCAGGGCTGAACAGGCTGAAATGGGCTGTGTGAAAATGGCAAGACAATTATCTGATACTTCAGTGAATCAAAGGTCAAAAATGAATGGACCATAAACTTTTTATGGCTGTATGTTTTTGGCTGTAATGATTAGGTTTAGTTTTTTTTTAAGTGTAGTTTAGTTTTTTTAAGCTTGCTGTGTTGGTTTTCCTCGCCTTTGTGCATTTCAGTTTGATTTTAACTTAGTTATGCCATTTTCTTCAGGCAAATGTGCCCATGTGAAGGGATGTATGCTCTATAGCCTTTGTAGTAAAGGGGGCTGCAGTGTTAGCATCATCCAGTATTCTGCTATAAATCACAGATCTGGCCAAAGGTTCAGAAATTACACCACAAATGTCCTCATGCTACATGTCTTTTCATTATCTTATTATTTATTAACAAAAAAGAAAATTAACATGTCATTTTTAGGTCAGTACAACTTATTTACTATTATTTTGCCACTTAATTACCAACTTAACACTACAATTACCAAGTATTTATTAACTATAAACATTTACTTGTAATTTTCAGGTTAGTTACCATATCATTACCATATCATTACCATATCATTACCTGTTATTTACAATCTGCTACCTACTTGCACTATGTAAAGATGAGAAATGTTAGCACTGCATTGCTGCAGGGGATCAAAACAAACCTAAGTTAGGAACCTGATGGTAGGAATGAAAGGAAAAGTGAGCGAGAGCCGCTCTAACAGTTCTGACCCTGCTGTGCTGAATTCAAACAGCATATGGAAACTCTCCACACTTCCACCCAAAAATCCTCTAGCCAGCAGCAGAGAACATGAGTGACAACCTCCAAGGACCTCCTCATCAGTATCTGTCTGCATGCATGGCTTGCAGTGAAGTAGGAATGAAGAGCTTGTGGAAGAATTGACAGCTGTGACAGAGGAGAGGTTACAGTCGTGTATATTTCAAACCAGTACAAATGGAGGCCATATTCATGCTAATGCAGTATTGATGTGCTTGCAGAGGAGAAGTGGAGGGCAAACAAATCGAGGAACTGTCAGGACATCAAGCTGAGTTTGAGGATGGAAATAAAGGCCTTTGAAGTAATATGTAAATATTCAAGGCGCCGTTCATACAGTCAATATATGGGAAATAAGCAGCTAAAACAGCCTGTTTTCAATTCGTCGTCTTTGTGATGTCACAAGAAGTGATTCATTTACAAAAATCCACCTAGTAGTTTAGCTCCACTAATTCATATAGAAGATCTAGGGCAGGGGTATTTCATTAAAATTCAATAAGGTCCAGTTAGAGATAATTTCCTCATGCAAAGGTCTGGACCATCATATTGTCTAACTTGCATCACAATTCAGTGTCATATACTGTTTACTGAAGTAGCCTAGTAGGTATATCAACATCTTATACAGTCAACAGCTGAATGTCAAATCAAATAAAGTACAATTCAGTGATATTTTATCCCATTCTATCGGTTATAGGTCCAGTCTGCATAGGACAGCATCTGGGTCCGGACTCAGACCGCAGTCGGCCTGTTAGTGACCTCTGTTCTAGGGTGTCTTTCAGCTCTTAGTGCTTTACAAAGGAGATACAATACAGGGCAGCCAAACAAAACAGAGCTTATTTGCATATATTAATAAGATACCATTGCCTATTATGTCTATGTATGCTGTAGCATTAACATCACTTTTCACTGGAACAAACCCTTAATTCTAGGGAAGAATAATTATCCCTCCTCCACCAAACTTTAGTGTTGGCATCATGCATTATGTTAGGTAATGTTCTCCTGTCATCCACTAAACCCAGATTCATCCTTCAGACTGCAAGACAGCGAAGTGTGATTAATTACTCCAGACAACATGTTTCCACTGCTCCAGCATCCAGTGGCAGTGTGCTTCACGCCACTGGAGCCAACACTTGGCATTTTGCATGGTGATCTTAGGCTTGTGTGCAGGGGCTCGGCCATGGAAATCCTTTTCATGATGTTCTTAATGTGCAGTTATTTTGCTGATGTTACTTCCAGAGGCAGTTTGGAACTCTTTTTGGATTTTTTGCATGTGCTTCAATTTCTATTTTTCTTGTTTTTAAGTGAATTAACATTTTCAAGAAATTTGTATTTTTTAAAATAGTTTATTTCAGGAACTGTTGCATACAAATTTGCTTTTGACCATGAACCTACAAATTTATGTTCTACTGTCACACAACCACCGAGTCCGTTGGATTCGGACTCAATCTCCCAGACTCCTCTGAAAGATCACATGATTTCCGAGTTTCCCACAAATTTTGACATTTCACACGGACTCAATCTCCTGGAACCCTCGGGGAGATCATCTGACTAGATCTCCAGAGTACTAATGTTTGCCACCTGTGTTCCTGGTCATATGACATACTTAACTTAGTTCATAAGGCTGGGCTTTAGTACAGGATGTTGCAAGGTATTGTATCCATATTGCGATCTACTTCATTCCATTGTCTGTATTTTTTGCATATGACCCTTGCCTTTTTGCTCTGTCCTATGGATTGTTTCCCATTTCATCTGACTCCTGTTTTTTGAGCTTTTTCCTGCTTCTTCGACAAATATTCAGTCACCCATCCAAATCGCTGAATTCAGGTGTTCCAATCACTTCTATGGCCACAGGTGTATAAAGCCGAGCCCTTAGGCCTGCAGACGGCTTCTACAGACATTAGTGAAAGAATGGGTCGCTCTCAGGAGCTCAGTGAATTCCAGCGTGGTACCGTGATCGGACGCCACCTGTGCAGCAAGTCCAGTCGTGAAATTTCCTCACTACTAAATATTCCACAGTCAACTGTCAGTGGGATTATAACAAAATGGAAATGAGGCTCGGCCCCTTAGTTCCAGTAAAAGGAACTCTTAAAGCTTCAGCACCAAGAGATTTTCAACAATTTCATGCTTCCAACTTCGTGGGAACAGTTTGGGGACGGCCCCTTCCTGTTCTAACATGACTATGCGCTGGTGCACAAAGCTGGTCCATAAAGACGTAGATGAGTGAGTTTGGTGTGGAAGAACTTGACTGGCCTGCACAGAGTCCTGACCTCAACTCGATACAACACCTTTTGGATGAATTAGAGTGGACAGAGTGAGCCAGGCCTTCTCATCCAACATCAGTGTCTGACCTCACAAATGTGCTTCTGCTTAATTATTATTTATAATTATAATTAATAGAAGCGTCTAGGAGCAACAACAGCTCCTAGTTATAAACCACACAAACTCACAGAGCAGGTCTGTATGTAGGATGTAATGCGTAAAATCACCTATCCCCTGTTGCATCAGTGACTACACAGTTCCAAACTGTCTCTGGAAGTAACATTAGCACAAGAACTGTGCATCAAGAGCTTTATGAATTGGTTTTCCATTGGTGAAGTAGCTGCACACAAGCCTAGGATCACTTTACGCAATGCCAGGCATTGTCTGGAGTGGTGTAATGCACTCTGCAACTGGACTCTGGAACAGTGGAAATGTTCTCTGGAGTCGTGAATCACGCTTCAGTATCTGGCAGTCTGATGGACAAATCTGGGTAAAGGTAACAGTAAAATTTGGTAGAGGAGGGATAATGGTCTGGGGTTGTTTTTCCGTGTTTGGGCCCCTTAGTTGTACTGAAGGGTAATACTAACGCTACAGCGTACAAGCACATTTACAACAATCATATCCTTCCAATTTTGTGGCAACAGTTTGGTAAAGGCCCTTTATAACATTAAATGTCCAGAAAGGAAAGTCCAGTGACCTGCAGAGAGCCCTGACCTCAACCATACTGAACACCTGAAGGTGGGATGAACTGAAATGTCAGTCATGAGCTAGGCTTTCTCATCCAACATCAGTGCTTGGGGGCAACTATGCATTGATGTCCATGGTTTTGAAATGGGATGCTCAACAAGCTCATATAGGTGTACCACACAATTTTGATTTGCACTGAATGTTTGCCACGTATAAAGGTTCAAAGCAACAGACAAGCATTAACAGAGGACATCAGGAATGGGACAAACACTTTTTCATGACTCTGTATGTGCACCAAAGGGTTCCAAAGGGTTCAAGGACCCAGCAGAGGTAGAATAAGCTTTCTAAAGCTTAACTTGGACTGATTAAAATTCCACCCTTTAAGTGCAATGACTTAGAAATGCGGAGGTGCAGCTGATGTGTACAGAGTGACCTTGGGAATGAAGCAATGACTAGAATGCAGCTGGCCTGTACACAATAAAACCAGCCTAATATTAGTGCCTCTACTAGACCTGCCAGATGCTATCTGATAATAACATTCCTCCACAGAGGCTGTGCAGTGCCTTCTAGAAATTTACCAAGGCTATCGAACAATTAACCCCAGTGCCCACCGGTGGGCGCAAAGTTTTATTATACACTTCTATTACCTAAGAATAGCTCAGATAGTTTGCATTGTAGTTACTGAATAATAAGCCTTAGTATATAACAAGCCTGGGATGGGTTTAAGGGGTTAAAAAAAGACAATTTTGTGTTGTTAATTGCAATTACTCACATTTTTCCATCTGAATTGTAACTTTAAAAAACAAATTGATAATTCTTAGGAAAAATATTACAATATCCTGGTTACATAAGTGTGCACACCCCCACAACTTTGAAGCACCTTATGCATGTATTATAGCAATAAGTCTTTACTTAGCAGGTCTTAACAACTGTATCCCCCTCTTCCTTGCCAAAAGTCTCTTTCAAATTGCCAAGTTATCTATGCACAACCATAGTTAGGCCATGTAGTTGGTATAGTGTGGTCGGTAACACCTTCTATGGTTGTAGACTGGGGGTCAATCCCTGCCTGGGTACGCACCCTACACTATACCAGTAAGAATCTTTGGGCAATACTCCTAGAGCTACCTTTGCCTACCTGTGTAAAATGATCAAATTGTAAGTCGCTCTGGATAAGATCATCTGCCAAATGCCATAAATATACATTTTACAGTTTTTCTGTGGGAGGTTTGGTTTCTGATTAGGACACTCTAAGACACTGAGCTTCCTTCTTGTAACCATTTCTTGGTTCACTTGAACATGAGATTCATCTTATGGGAAGAATTGGGTTGGCACAGTGGCGTAACTGCTAAGGGGGCAGGGGGAGCAGTTGCACTAGGGAGAGAGAGAGAGAGGGATGAGCAGCAGCAGCAAGACACTGAAGACTAAAGAGCTAAAAACATTGTGGAAGAAGTTTGCTTGGGACTGCTGCAAGACTTTATCCCGCTCCCACAGAAAATCCGAATCATTTGACCTGCTCCCACCCGCACAGTTCACAACATGAACCGACATCCAATACTTGACATTACGTATTCAGAAATACATTAATCTCTGCAGAAATAACACGGCTGTCATGGTGAACATGAACACTGTGAAGTCATTTCACCATCTGTCATATATTCTCAGTAAATACAAGCAGGAATTAAGCCTCAGAGCGGTTATTTTGGGTGTTTTGCTGGGCAACTGTGGCCATCAGACTGAAGGCTCTGTTGTCTCTGTAAGCTATAAGAGTTTGCATGTTGTTCTCCTGAACGGTTGTTTCGCAACTCTTTAGAATGACTTCACTCATTTTTATTATTTTACTGTCATCATTTTTTACAGTTTATATATATATATGATTTAGAAAAAGTTCAACATCATTCAGGCCACTCATTAATTTGCAAGCTTTCTCTTCATGCATGCTTTGTCCCGCTCCCGTCTACAGTGAGTCGTTTACCTGCCCGCTCCAGCTGAAAATGAGTTCTGTGACACAAGACATCCTTGCGGGTCCTGCGGGTCCCGTCGGTCCAGTGGTAATCCACAGGAGTGCAAACCTTTACCTTGATACATAATAACAGAATAAGCATGCACGTTTCTATTTTGTTATTCATTTTATTTTATTAAAAGTTATTCATTTTTTTGTATGAGGGCACATAATATCCAGAACTATATCTATAGGCTTCCCAAAAGAGTAGAGGCTGTTACTGCAGCAAAGATGGAACAAAGTCTCTATTAATACTGTTGATTTCAGAAGAAACGTTGGATGAGATGATGTCTACAGGCCGGATAGTGTATGAAGAGTGCGATAAGTGTGGTTGCCACTTTGGTGGTGATGTGGTCAATAAGTGGTCTGAAGGCTCCCCATTCAATGCTCTTGGACATCAGGGCTCAATTTGTGACACACCAGACTTGGACACCGAAGAAGGATCCATGTGCAGGTTTAATAGTTAAAGGGGCAATTCAAAACTCATGGTCAAAAGGCAGAAAACAGGTCAAAAACAGTAAGTCCCTCCAAAAACCAAACATCCAAAACACAGGGGCAAAAGGCAAAGGCAAAAATCCAAAAGTCCAGGCAGAGAGTCAGAAACACAATACAGGTAATTAATCCAAAAACGCTCAGTATTCAGACGCATGAGAACTGGCAATACTTTGTGCCGTTTGGCTGAAAGAGAGGAGTATTTAAGCTGTGGCTGATTACAGAAATTAGGCACAGGTGGTTTGGCGGGAACCAGGCTAGTACTCTGGGGAGTGAGACCTCTGGTGGCCATACAACGAATCGCTGACACAGTTCCACAGTGCTCTGAAGTTTTATTGTGGTTTTGCAAACAAGAGTATTTACACTCGCAAGAAATAAAATAAAAAAACATGGCTGTTGCCAAATGACTCCACTGACTCCGCAGTCAGCATCCGGCAGCCGTTTGCCTCAAACAGAACTAAAGCCATTCTGTTGCATAGAGTCTGAGGCTGCGAAGCCGCACAGACCTTCCTTAAACATACATCAACTCCTCCATTGTCCCCCTTCCCTTTTAACCTGGTAGCCCCTCCCGGCCGCTTTATTAGGTACAAATAGCTAATCGGCCAATCACATGGCCGAACCTCAGTTCATTTAGGTATGTAGAGGTGGTCAAGACGACTTGCTGAAGTGCAGACCGAGCATCAGAACGGGGAAGAAAGGGGATTTAAGTGACTTTGAACGTGACTTTGAACTGAGTATTTCAGAACCTGCTGATCTGCTGGGATTTTCACACACAACCATCTCTAGGGTTTACAGAGAACGGTCCGAAAAAGAGGAAATATCCAGTGAGCGGTCAGTTGTGTGGACGAAAATGCCTTGTTGATGTGAGAGGTCAGAGGAGAATGGGCAGACTGGTTCCAGATGATAGAAAGGCAACAGGAACTCAAATAACCAACCAACATCTCTGAGGAACGTTTCCAACACCTTGTTGAAAGTATGACATGAAGCATTAAGGTAGGTAACCCGACATCATCACAAGGAGCCATTCTAAACTTTTGACCAGCAGTGTTTGAGGACAGATTTTCTATTTCTATCTTTCTCTTTCCCTCTCTCTGCATTGTGAGGAGCGTAATGAACTTTTAGGGAACGTTGCTGCTCTTTAATGAGCTGACATTTCAGACAGAAAAGTATTTCAGAAGGAGATTGTAGGGGTTCATACTGAGGCAGGCACTCACATTTTCCTGCTGATCTCCACTGTAATAGTCATTTCAGAGTAGAGTTCTTCTAACTGCCAACAAAAAACAGCTTACCTATGTCAAAGGCCACGTCAAATCCACTTTAATCACTCCTAAATTAGTGGTTCACCTGAATTACACGAGAGACGTTCTCAGAGCAGGGAGGACAAGGGAAGGGAAATGCCAAAGCAATTTCTTTGAGCCAAATTCTTAAACGTCTCAGACTTTTTCATAAAAAAATGGATTCAAGCTCTGAAGAATTTAACCACTTACTCATCCAACGTCTTATTACACACTTCTGTAACCTATGAATATCTCAGCCAGTTTGCACTGTAGTTGCTGAATCATAAGCCTTAGCATGTAAAAATGTATATACACCATCTTAATGGATTAGCGCTAACTGCTGTCCCACAGCACAAAAATAAATAAATAACCACAATTCAGTGTTAGATATTAACAAGAACTATGCTATAATCTCTTTAAACACATGGTTTTAATTAAGTTAGTAATAAGCGGGATATATACAAAATGATCACTTCATAGGGTGCGTTTTACTGAGATTCACTCGAAAGAGGCCCTGAATATTATGTTGTAACTCCTGTTAGGATGAAGCAATCTGAACTAAAAAGCATACACTACAAACCTTGATGTGTGTGTAATCGATTGCATTACATGCGATGCTGGAAACGATCCTTATTTTCTGTCGGACACATGAAGGGGTACGGGGGTCTTCACCTGGAAGTTGCAAACGGAGGTTAAATGTTGCAACGGCTGTCCAGCGCTTACCTCATCGCTCTGACACAGGGGCATCCCAGCTTGTTCGAAGCTCCGTATCCTGAGGAGGACACTGCAAAATAATTGTCCTTCATTTGCATCAGTACCGAAGTTTTAGTCCATAGGCGGAGCCTTATTTTAGCCACACCCCTGCATTTTAGAGCAGGAAATGAGACTGCATCCCTGTCCCTCATGACCACATGGTGAGCAGTTAGATCCCATTGTTTTGAAGTAAATTTGGCCCAAAATCTGAAAATCAGTGCATAACATTATGAATTGTCACTACCGAAATACATATTTTTGCATAAGTAAACTTGTTACTGTTTTAATGATTTTATGTGTGTACAACATTTTACATAGTATTTACGAGTTCTGCTCAAAAACAGTCATTTGGAAAAGTTACAGTAATGTGATAATTGTGTTGGAAGAGACAGAATGAAATGTTCAATCATTTGTTTTAATAAAATAAACATAATTCGTTGGCATAACATCTCTCAAAGCAAAAGGATTTCAGCCTAAAGTGGAAGTCAGCACAAAGTCCGAAATGTGTTTTGAACCAATTTTGTAGAATAATCTGTATATGATGTACGTCATGAATACAAGGTTGAAGCATTAGACACTGTAAACCTGAGATGGAAGACTGTTCTTCCAAAGATTCCCACTATTGGTCCCAGTAAAGTAACATAAACAATAATAGAAGGTGCAAATAAAGGGTGCAAATAACAGCAGCATGGACCACAGCAGCATGAGCACGAGGTAGAAGGTGGACATCTTAACACTGGTAATGAATAAAGTGACGTGTTAGGGGTGATATAGTGGGGGCACTGGTTCAGTACAGCAGCGGAGATAAATAAGTGGACATGAAGTGCCATCGCAGTGATGTCTAATTGCAATTTAAGAGTCTTAAAGCTTCAAGGAATCTGGTTGTTTTACTCTTAATGCTCCGCAACCTCCTACCTGGGGGGAGCGGGACAAAAGGGGACAAAAATTCAATCAACTAGATTGAAATAAGGTGATGGTGATGGTCACAGAATATTCATACGCTTTGCCATGATCCTTCACTCTTAGTAGAGAAGTTCGCCTAAACCATGCCTGCCAAACGCCCTGCACGGCATTACAGAGCCACCAAACCTACTCATTGTAGGGATCGAGCATTCAGGCCTGTACCATTCTCTTCAGGCACGCCATAATGCACTCGTTCACTTGTGGAGATTACGGTGACGCACGACTCATCTTACCATATCACTGTTTCGACATCTCTGTAGACTATTGCTGTTTTTCACCACTGCACTCATTCATCTTTGTAATGAGGGTTTATTCACTACTGCCCATCATTAATATCCTCTCTGAGTAATAGACACCACATTCCCTCGACCTAATTAATCCTCTATTCCACTCACAGAACTACACTCCTATCCACAAAGCATAGAGCAAGATCCAATAGTCCGCTGTTTTGGACTTTCTCAAATAAGAAGAAAGACAGAACATCTCAGACTTTGGTAGGTCTTCCATTTCAAACCTTAATTTCAGCTTGAATTCTACGTGGTATTGATTCTTCAGGCTTCAGCAGAAACAGAGAAACTATATTATTCAGTTTCTCTGTCAGAGTGACGCAGAGAGTATGTCGAGATGCCATGTTTTCAGTGGGAATCACTGGATTTCATGAACATTTCAAAAGAAGTTGGCCTCAGTTTTAAATGATACATTTCTTGATTAAATGTTCAGACTGAGTAATAGTTTGTATTGGGTATTGTTTTGTGGCTGTGGCTAGTGTGTATATATAGTGTTGTCCAAACGTGATTTTGTTTGAAAACTATTTCAAACTACAATCCCAATTCCAAAAAAGTTAGGACAGTGTGTAAAGTGTAAATAAATGTAAATAAAAGCGGAATACAATGGTTTGCAGATCCGCAGACAGGCCAGTTCAGCACCTGGACTCTTCTTCTGCTATTGTGGTGGATGCAGTATGTGGTTTAGCCTTGACTTGCTAAAATTTGCAAGGCCTTTCCTGAAAGAGCTGTTGTCTGGATGGGTGCTTATGTTGTTCTAAAACCTCTATATGCTGTTCAGCATTGATAGAGCTTTTCCAGATGTGTAAGCTGCCCAAGCCATAGGCACTAATGCAACTCCACATCATCAAAGATGTAGGCTTTTGAACTGTGCACTGACAACAAGCTGAATGGTCCCTCTCCTCTTTAGTCTGCAGGACATGGTGTCCGTGGTTTCCAAAAAGAATAAAAAAATTTCATTCCTCTGACCACAGAACAGTTTTCCATGTTGCCTCAGTCCATTTTAAATTACCCTTGGCCCAGAGAAGACGGTAGCGTTTTTGAATCGTGTTGACTCCTTTTTAGCATGATGTAGCTGTAACTTGCATTTGTGGATTGCACAGTGAACTGTGCTTACAGACTATGATTTCTGGACGTGTTCCTGAGCTCATGCAGTGATTTCCAGTACAGATAATACCTGTTTTTAATGCAGGGCCACCTGAGGGCCAGAAGATCATGAGCATCCAATACTGACCATCGGCTTTGTCCCTTGTGTACAGGGATTTCTCCAGATTTTCTAAATCTTTTAATGATATTATGCACTGTAGATGGTGGGATGTCCAATGTCTTTACAATTATATGTTGGGGAACGTTTTTGTTATTGTTCCACAATTTTTAGATACAGTTTTTCTCAGATTGATGAACTTCTGCCCGTCTTTGCTTTTGAGAGACTCTGCCTCTCTAAAATGTTCTTTTTTTCCCAAATGTTCCCAACTTTTTTGAGATGTGTTGCTGCCATCAAGTTCTAAATGAGTGAATGTTTTTCATGAAATGGTAAAATGTCTCACTTTCAACATATGACATGTGTTTTATGTTCTCTGTGCATAAAATATGGGTCTATTATGCTCTGCAAAGCATTGCATCCCATTTTTATTTACATTTGTTTACTTTTTACACAGCTCCCAACTTTTTGGATTTGGGGGTGTAGTTATCTAGGTAAGTTGATGCAGTAAGTTGTTTTGCCTAACATTAAGATAAAGCTACATAAAATGAATGCAGTAAACATGAATAAGAATTTCTTGTCTTCTTGGTTAAGCGCACAGGTTTGGTTCCTCTTATCTTTGGTATCCTCTTATCTTCATCCTTATTTCAACATGAAAATACCAAGTCACATTCTACACTTGTTCCAAAGGCATGGCTGCATAATTAGAGAATGGGAGTGCTAGACTGACCTTCCTGCTGTCCAGACCTTTTCTCCTAATCAAAACTCTCTTAGTAAACTTAAAATATCACAATAAAGGCCCTGTATGGTTGCATAACTGAAGACTTGTATTACTTACATGTTAAAATTAAAGGTGAAGTAGTACAGTGGTAAACATGCTACGCTTACAAAAAACAATGACGTTTATAAGGTAATACATCAAATAGCATATTTTTGTATTGTTTTCCATTTAAAACAGGCCAAACAGCATTTACTAACCACTCCTTTCCAGATTTCAACAGATATTCAACAATGTCAGTCATGAAAAACATTTTTCAGCACTTTTTCCTCAGCAGACAGTGCATATTTTACACATAATTGAAGGGAAGAATATGGCTGCTTTTTAAAAGCACAGCGGCTGACGTTATTTCAGCAGAGCACAACATTTTTAAAGCTGGAAAAAGCTCAGCTTTTGTAAAAGCATCATATGAGCCTCTCTTTCCATGCCAGCACAAAAGCGCTCCAGGCAGAGCTTTTACTGCTCTAAAGGAGCTTTGCATGAAAAAGGGTAACAGCCCGCCAAACGTAAGTGGATTCTAAATGGCGATATAAACAACTTCTACTCCACTGTGATAGAAAAGGCTGTGTAGTGTAGGCAAAAGAATTGTCATATATATATATATATATATATATATATATATATATATATATATATATATATATATATATGTATACAACCCCAATTCCAATGAAGTTGGGATGTTGTGTAAAACATAAATAAAAACAGAATACGATGATTTGCAAATCAATATCATTTTCAATCTATATTCAATTGAATACACAACAAAGACAAGATATTTAATGTTCAAACGGATAAACTTTATTGTTTTTTGCAAATATTCACTCATTTTGAATTTGATGCCTGCAACACGTTGCAAAGAAGTTGGGACAGGGGCAACAAAAAACTGGGAAAGTTGAGGAATGCTCAAAAAAACACCTGTTTGGAACATTCCACAGGTGAACAGGTTAATTGGAAACAGTGTCATGATTGAGTATAAAGGGAGCATCCCTGAAAGGCTCAGTCATTCACAAGCAAGGACGGGGCGAAGTTCACCACTCTGTGAAGAACTGCGTGAGCAAATAGTCCAAGCAGTTGCAAGGAATTTAGGGATTTCATCATCTACGGTCCATAATATCATCAAAAGATTCAGAGAATCTGGAGAAATCTCGGCAAGAAACCGGCAAAGCAGAAAACCAACATTGAATGTCCGTGACCTTCGACCCCTCAGGTGGCACTGCATTAAAAACCGACATCATTCTGTAACGGATATTCCCACATGGGCTCACTTCAGGAACATCAGCAACACTTCAGAAAACCACTGTCAGTGAACACAGTTCATCGCTCCATCTACAAGTACAAGTTAAAACTCTGCCATGCAAAGCAAAAGCCATATATCAACACCATGCAGAAACACCGCCGGCTTCTCTGGGCCCGAGCTCATCTGAGATGGACTGACGCAGAGTGGAAAAGTGTCCTGTGGTCTGACGAGTCCACATTTCAGATTGGTTTTGGAAATCATGGACGTCGTGTCCTCCGGGCCAAAGAGGAAAAGGACTGTCCGGATTGTTATCAGCGCAAAGATCAAAAGCCAGCATCTCTGATGGTGTGGGGGTGTGTTAGTGCCCATGGCAGGGGTAACTTGCACATCTGTGAAGGCCCATTAATGCTGAAAGGTACATACAGGTTTTGGAGCAATATATGCTGCCATCCAAGCAACGTCTTTTTCAGGGACGTCCCTGGTTACTTCAGCAAGACAATGCCAAGCCACATTCTGCACGTGTTACAACAGCGTGGCTTCGTAGTAAAAGAGTGCAGGTACTAGACTGGCCTGCCTGCAGTCCAGACCGTCTCCCATTGAAAATGTGTGGTGCATTATAAAGTGCAAAATGCAACAATATATATATATATATATGTGTGTGTGTGTGTGTGTGTGTGTGTGTGTGTGTGTATTTTTAGCATAAAGTCTTATTTCACTAGTAAGAATTTGTTTCCTCATGGCATCTAGGTAGACACAGCCAAGCTGGTTAGGTCGTCAGGAGCCATTCTGAAGAGCTCACTGAATGTGAGCATGGTTCTGTAATAGGATGCCACCATTGCAAAATTTATACCCTCCTAAATATTCAATGTTTGATGTTCAACTATGAGTATGATTGAAAAGTGGAAGCATTTAGGACCCACAGCAACTTAGGCAAAAAGTGTGAGACCACGTAAAGTTACAGAGCGGGTCGTTGAGTGTTGAGGCGCATAGTGCATAGAAGTCAGCAACACTGCTGACTCAATAACTCGCCACTGTCGCCACTGGCTTGCTCACGGGGGGCTTGGACCCAGATTTTTCTTTTCTTTCTCTTTCTCTAATACTGATTGTTCTGTAAAGCTACTTTGTGACAACACCTGTTGTAAAAAGTGCTATATAAATAAACTTTGCTTGCTTGCTTGCAATAACTGCAGATCCAAACCTCCTCATTAACGTCAGTACAAAAACTGAGCGCTAGGAGCTTCATGGCATGGGTTTGCATGGCCACGCAGCTGCACACAAGCCTTACATCACTAAGCATCTCCAAACTCTGGAGCAGTGGAAACGTATTCTGTAGAGTGAGGAATCATATTTCTCTATGTGGCAGTCTGATGGACGAGTAAAGAGAACGTTACCTGCCTGACTGCATTGTGCTACATGTAAAGTTTGGGGGAGGAGGGATAATGCTGTGAGGTTGTTTTTCAGGAGTTGGTCTAGAACACTTTTTTCCAGTGATGGGAAATCTTAATGCTTCAGCAGATCAAGATGTTTTGGACAGTTATACGCTATACATCTGTCCTAGCATGACTGTCCCCCAGTGCTCAAAAAGGTCCATAAAGGCCTCGCTGGGTGAGTTTGTTGTGGAAGAACTTGACTGGCCCACACAGAGCCCTGACCTCAACCCCATCAAACTTTGGGATTAACTAGAACGGAGATTTGGAGCCAGGCCCTCTCGTCCAACATCAGTGTCTGACCTTACAAATGCTCTTCTGGATTCCCACAGATACACTTCAAAATCTTGTGGAAAGCTTTGCATAAGAGTGGAAGCTGTTACAGCAGCAAAGGGGGGCTATTTTACAGCAAAGGGGGACTCTATTTTAATACCTATGGATTTAGAATGGGAGTCATAAAAGAGCCTGTGAGTGTAATGTGTAGGTGTCCCAATACTTTCGTCCATATAGTGTGTATTGTGAAACTGCACCTGCTGTGAAGTCAATGTGAACTACTTTATGCTAAATTAAACACGACATTATCAAGTATCAGAGCAATGAAGAGAGATTTGAGGTGTGAACACATACATTCTCACATGGCCTGATGGGGTTTGAGCGTGTGCTGCTGTAATGCAGTGAGTGGGTGTGGATTGATTTTCTGATAAAGCCTCTGATCTCAGGGAACCTAAACACAAGAGTGGAGAATAAAACTCACTCAAGAGCAGCAGCTGCAGTGGAAGCCAGCAAGAATGTGATTAATATCTCCCTCTCTCTCTCTAATTTCACCCACACATCTGGCATTACGAACGCTGACAATAAAAGCATTAGCGTATTGAAATAAGACTTTCTAAGGCCGCAACCTAGCTAACTTTTTTGGGTTACACAGCAAGTTACGTACATAAGGCTTATGTGGCAGCACAATGGTAGAATACTACCCATAGTATTGGGCACATCACAATTGAAATGCATGCATTTTTCCAGTCAAGACAAAATAGCAATAAAAACACTACAGCCACATTACTGGGTGCACAGTAACATGACCTCAGCAACCAACACAACATTTTCCAATAAAGCATACACATTAACCCCATTGAAGACAACCTAAATTAGCTGAAATGTACAGAAAGATTCATGTTGTATCATGTACATTTATATCTTACCTTTGATGACATCGGAGATTGCTGCCAAAGGGACGAATCCACCTTTTTAAGGTGGATTCCCCAGATATCTAGAGCTTAAAATGCAACGTAAATTCACAGAAAGGCTAGTAAATGTTATTTACATGGTGAAATGGTTCTTCACATAGATGGAGAATGTGTTGGTTGTATGTAGAGTCTTTTTGAAAATGGTTCTATATAGCGCCAAAAAGGGTTCCTCTAATGTAACAAGCTTGACATTATAACAATAGTAGAATAAATAAGATGCTGTTCATTTCACAAACAGTTGGTTTTTTCTGTAGTATCAACATAGATATAGCTAAGTGAGCTCTCCTATTGGTTAGGACTTCAGAAGCTTAAGAGAAGACCTCAGATTAGCTACCAGCATAATCACAAAGGCTACATTCACACAGCTGGTAAAAGTAGACCAAATAAGATTTTCTCAACAAATATGGCTTTTTTGTGATGCTGTTCACAATATCTTTAAAATGTGACATCAGTCTGAACAGATCAGCTCCCAAACCGACCTGCAAGTGCAGAAGAACAATCTTTCACATGGCACATTTCATCCATAGGTAAACAATCAAAATGGAATCAACAGTAACAGCCACTCCCCAAGGCTTCAGTTTCATCTTCGCCAGCACCACAGGAGCTAATAAGAAACCCTGATGGTTGACAGCTGGGCTTATCACTCAGAATGTGCTCAAGCTCTCCGTAAAAAGGGCATGTTACTAAACTTTGCTTTCATATTTTTAATTGTTCTTTGACACTAAAGCCTCGCTGTCCTATGGCTACGTTCGGTCATTTATCTCAAAATCTCTATCAACACAGAGCGGTTTAATAACTGTATTCTAATATTTTTGTTTGTACAGAAATATTACCCTATGAATGAGATCCCAGCAGTGCGAAATTATGACCAATGTTGAGGGGAATTGATGCAAAAGTCGCTTAAATTCTAATGCGGTCACATTGCTGCATATCCGATGCGTATCGGATTTCAGTACCACATATGAAAGTGTCCCAAATCAGAATTGAGAGTGTCAGATTCAGTGTCTTTGCTGTTCACATTGACACACAGAGGACACATCTGTGTCACAAATGCATAAAAAGATTTTACCTGCTGTGTGAACAAAGCCACAGTGACAGAGAATCATCCATCCATCCATCCATCCTCCACCGCTTATCCGAGTCCGGGTCGCGGGGGCAGCAGCCTAGGCAAAGAGGCCCAGGCCTCCCTCTCCTCCGCCACCTCCTCCAGCTCTTCCGGAGGGATGCCAAAGCGTTCCCAAGATAGTCAAGAGATATAATCCCTCCAACGTCCAATGTCCTGGGTCTTCCCTGGGGTCTCCACCCCATCGGACATGTCTGGAACACCTCCCTAGTTGGTATCCCTGGTTACCAGATGCCCGAACCACCTCAACCGGCTTCTCTCAACGTGGAGGAGCAGCCGCTCTACTCCGAGCCTCTCCTGAATCGTCGATCTTCTCACCCTATCTCTAAGGGAGAGCCCAGCGACCCTGCAAAAAAAGCTCATTTCGGCCGCTTGTATCCTACCCAAAGCTTGTGACCATAGGTGACAGTCGGAATGTACATTGTCCAGTAAATTGACTGCTTTGCCTTCTGGCTCAGCTCTCTCTTCACCATGCCAGACCGGTATAAGGTCTGTATTATTGCAGACACCGCGCCAATCCGCCTGTCAACCTCTCGCTCCATCCTTCCTTCACTTGTGAACAAAATCCCAAGATATTTAAACTCCTCCACCTGGGGCAAGAATTCACTCCCGACCTGGACAGAGCATTCCACCCTTTTCCGACTGAGGACCATGGTCTCAGATTTAGAGGTGCTGACTGTGAATACCAACAGTGCAATTAGTGAGTTGTTAGAAATGGAAAATAGCGACAGCAGCTTTGTACCAGAACTCACTACTAACAGAGTCACAGTCACAAACTACAGGTAAAACATGGGCTGCCTTTTATAGCTGCTTGCCATTAGCTTAGTGCTAACAAATTATTAGAATCTCATAAGGATGCTAGCAGAAAGAAATTAGCATTAACGTAGAGCTGTTTTTTTACTCATAAGTTTTACAGCTTAAGCATTGGCCTTTTTTCCTCATGATTATAGTGAGGCATGGGAAATTGTTACTGATGCATGTGCCTCAGTTAATTGGGTCTAGTGACCTTCAGAGGTGCTATAAATGTAAAGACTGTTATTTCTGTAATTATATGGAAAAGGCTTAAATGCTGTGCATTGATCAATTCCTGGCCTGCTTGATGACATAGTGGGCAACTAGGTGCACCCAATAACTATACAGAAGCCTAGACCTCATATCACACACTGACCAGAGACACTTTTGCTGATTGATTTAATGTGCCAGCACTTAACAACTCCTGTCTAGACTTCCCTTAAAGTCTTAGATAACTCAATTTAAAAATCAGGCAGACAGGATGAAGAAGGCATATTCTGGAAAGACAGTTCAGCATGAACATAATAAGGTGCTCATAAATTGGCTACATTAAAGGAAGCCTTCAAGAAGGTCTTGATGTTTTCATGTGTAGCTATTTTTAAAAGAGTCAAGGTCTCAGTTGTGTTAAATTGAACCTGAAAGGGAGTCTTTGTGCTTCATGTCTTTGCAATGTAAGCCAACTTTAAAAGGAATGTTTTGATGGACAGCGTATCAAGCAGTTGCAGTTTTTGTGGATTTTTCCCCAATTTTCTCCTCAATTTATTAATATCCACTTCCACCAACTAGTTAGGACTTCCCCAGTCACATGATACCACCAGCGCTAGGAGGACAAAGACTAACAGAGGCTTCCTGAAGACATGTGAAGCACCACAGCATCTTTTCGAACTGTTGCTCACACAATGTCATTGGACACACTAGCGGAAACAAATCAGAGCCGGGCCAGGGGCGGGGCAAATGACCGGGCCCTTTATTATTTAATAAAGTTCATCATAACATAATTTTACAACATACACATGCCCGCAAAAGCTTGGCTTATCGGCGATCCAAATATCGGCGTTCCACTTGAAAACTTGAAAAGACTTGAATGATGGGTGATGTAAGGTGGGCTGTGCCTTTGGACGTATACCGTGCTCATCTGGATACAATCAGGAGAGGGCCGCCATCTCCAGCTCTCTTCCGACGTGATAGAGGCCCGGCTACTTGAAATCTTATCCTCGCTCCCATCCGGGCTCCCTCTAGGCCCAGGCCGGGGGCGTGCTGTCCTCCCAGCCTCCCCTGAAGCCCTGCCCCTGATTGGACAGCTGAACATGTGTGGAGGAAAGCACCAACCACCAGATCTGTTCCGTCAGCTAACAGATACTGTGCTTGGTGATGGAGAGAGAGGGGCGCATACCCACCCAGAGAGTGCAAGGCCAATTCCCAACCATGGGTGGCTGTAGCATCACCAGGGCTCGAACTTGCAAAATACTCTATATCCACGTATAGCAGCACACATTATATTCTGTATTAAAGCAGCAAGTTATTAAAACTCATTAAATGCTTACTGTAGATTATAGAATTATCTCTGATTACGTTGGTAACTATAGCCCAACACTGCTTAGTGAAAGAACTGTTCACTGCGATTAATATCAACAGTAAATCCTTTTTATAGAACTCACTGTGGAAACCCGCTAAAGGCAAACGGTTACTAATATAGGCCATGTCACCACACAGTTGACATGGTCCCATAAATTGGCTCCAGTTAATGTCAAACACAGAAGACAGCATGACAACAAGTAAACAGATACCAACTGACCTAAGGACTGCCTTACTGTGTACTCTCCTTGCATTATTTGACAAGTTAGTTCTGCTGTCAAGGGCCTCTTTTCTACTGGAGGGCCGAGCTGTTCTGTACATGGAGGGTAAGTGTTCCAGAGACATTTCTACACAGACAAGGTTTAATCAAGGCTTCACAGACAAGGCTTTGTGCAGTTTTCTGTGCCACAGAATTATTCGTTCTAGCATCCTAACTAGGCTCATGCTATCTGGCTACTCTAGCCTAGTCAGCTTATCTAGTGGTCTACAGATCAAAATGCCACAGTACAGGTTTGATTCCATTTGACTGGTGTTGGATGCACAGAAAGTCGAACTCATACTTGTTCTGCAGTGTTCGGAGCTGTAATGTGCTGGACGAGGCTAATACTAGTGCAACATTAGTTAGGCAGCTAAAGCTTCTGCAGAACAGGCTTAGTACTAGCCAACTGATGCTCAAATGACATCCGTTTAGAGGACAAACTCAAAGAGTGCAATGGGTCTAAACTCTGAAAACTCTTCAAATGTTCTTCCACAAGAACACTTAAATATTGTGCTGCTCATTCGTACAGCCGATCAGATGCAAGAAATCATGACACACTGTCACGTATGCATGCTTTCCATCTCAAAATAATCCCACACTGTAGAGCAGTTGGAGGACAGAGCAAGTACAGATGGAAACAGAAGCCCCTCTATATGAAGTTTCACCTAGTTGTGTTTATGCAAATTAAATATGTTTTTTAATGTGACAGACAGGTTTGGGCTGATTCTGGCTTTCCTACCCCAGTCTTGGTTGCCTATCAGGCAGATGTTAGGCATGCAGGCCAGAATAGGGCCAGATGACATATAGCTGCGTATGGTTTGGCCTTGTGGATATATCTGTGGGACAATTCTGGCACAAATTTTATGGACCAGTGATGTAGTTGAGCCAGACTTGGGCCACATTTGTTTGTTCTACTCAGTGTGTGGGCCAGATCTGGTCCAAGGACCCAGCTGTACATTGAACCAGAACAAACCCAAGGATGTGACCCACAAGAGGGCCAGACAAATTTTGCTAGCTGCCATTGTTGGCAGAAGCCTTGGTGTCGGTATAATGATGACTGCACTGCTGTCAGGCTGAAGACTGATTTTCTGACAATGCATTTGGAAAATCTAATAGTAACTCCTTGCCACCCCTGGTAAGGTTCCATTATCTTGCCAATTGATTAATGTAGTCCTTCATTGCTGACCTTCTTCAAAGGTGGTTTGTGGGATTGGCTCAGAGAGTATTGGTCCCATTAGACATTCTTTTTACCGGATCACCAAATAAGCCTGTCAATGCCAGGTGTGAGCAGGCCTGCCTTTGTCATCAGTTAAAAAAGAAGTGAAATATTTTCAGTATAAGAGGTTGCTTTCCCTATTTTCATGGGACAGATATCAGTGACTCCACAACTCCACAAGTTTTTCTAAAAACTCCAGCCAAGACAATAAATGAGGGACTCTGCAAGGGAATAAGTCTCAGTGTTGATTATGTACTGTGCACCTTACTACACATCAAAATGATCAGATCTTTCCCTGAATTCATTCTGATAAGCAAGGTACTCCAGAAACCTTATTACTTTTTTCACAAATGAAATTTGGGGGCCTGCAAGAGGATGGTGGTCCTTCAAGCTCTGTTGGTGCAAGTAATTAAACTTGAAGTCATTGGACTGTGCCCTGGTGGGACGCAAGTGACTGCAGAATGTGGCATCATCCATGTAAATTACCAGCTTTCATTTTAGTCCACTCTTCGGAAAAGGCTCAGGGCAGCAAATTATCATAAGAAGAAGAAGAACAAGAAGGAAAAGAAGAAGAGCATTTAAGTTACGTAGCACTTTTAAATTCTAAACGGTGTGATCTCATTAGAAGTGAACTGAATGGTTAGCTAGTAAATATGACTTGTTATTTGATCTTGTTCCCTATATGTGAATGTCTGTCTGATACTGTGCACTGTGAGCTCCTGTAACCAAAACCAAATTCATTGTACGCGTAGCATACCTGGCCAATAAAGCTTGATTCTGATTCTGATTCTGTAGTGCTGAAGAGGGAGTTGAGCCATAAGGCAAAGCTCTCTGTATCCCGGTCGATCTACA
Organism: Pygocentrus nattereri; assembly: GCF_015220715.1. Lineage (NCBI taxonomy): Eukaryota > Metazoa > Chordata > Actinopteri > Characiformes > Serrasalmidae > Pygocentrus > Pygocentrus nattereri. The sequence goes on along the minus strand of NC_051223.1, from coordinate 4,042,507 downwards.
TCTCAACCCTCACCTGTGGTCATGAGCTGTGGGTAATGACAGAGAGAATGAGATCACAGAAATGAGATCACAGAAATGAGATCACAGAAATGAGATCACAGAATTGAGCTTTCCTCACAGGGTGGTGGGCTACAATCTACTTGACAGGGTGAGGAGCCTGGTCATCCAAGAGGAGCTCAGAGCCACCACTCCTCTGCACTGAGAGAAGCTAGTTGAGATGGTTCGGCCACCTGATCAGGATGCCCCCTGGTCAGCCCGAGGCATCAGGCACGGCCTACTGAGACGACACCCGAGATAGTCCTAGGACCAGATGAATGGATTATATCTCCAAGTTGGCCTGGGAGTGTGTTTGGGTCCCCTGGAATGAGCTGGAGGAAGTTCCAGGGGACAGGGATGTCTGGGATCCTCTGCTCTCCCAATTGCCCCAATTGCACTATATGGATTAAGTGATTTCACATGATGATGATGATGATGATGATGATGATGTTTTATGTAGCAAATACAGTTGTAATTCATTTTCACATGACCATTTCCAACCTCTCTTTAATCCTTAGAATAAGGCAGGCTGTAGAAAAAGGTAGAAGGTCCCTTTTAGTACTATATAGAGGAAATATTCCCACAAGACAGGGTGAATTCTGCTGTTGAGGTGGAATGAATTTTCCAGGGTCATGACCTTTCAAACCTTATTACTCATGTGCACCAGCAGCCACCTGTTCGTATTGATTTTAATTCATTCCAAGTGCAATTCTGGCCTAATGGTGGCTTATTTTTTTCATCCATGGCTAAAGCCAAGCTCGGCTGCATTATAGCTGAGGAGCTGAGGTCTTCCTTCAGAGCATTTTCAAAGCGAGGACCTTTTTTTTCTTTGCTGTCACTAAAGGAGAGAATTTCCATCGCTTGCTCACTTACATGGCTCATTTTATTCCAACTTCAAAGCTACAGGATGATATGCTGGAAGTTAAAAGACCACCAATGTGGACTCTAATGAGGTGCCAGTCATTAGAAGTCTCATATAATGGAAAACTAAAGTATCTTTGCCTCTTTTCTGAAATAAATGATTGATGTGAAGTTTCAGAACACCACCATTTTTCCAGGTTTGAGGATATTTGTGCTGTATACTGTCTTAGTGTATTCTGAAATTAAAGGACACAAGAAATAGAAATACATGACTGTAGAACACTGAAAATACCACAGCGTTAAAAAGACACTGGCACTGTGACTTTGTGAATGGCTCTTTATTACTGTGTCACACAGGCATGTTTGCATGGCAGAGCACTGTTTATGCCCACTTCATGAATCTGGCCCATTGTTTGCTCTTAATTGAATGCAGGTCCAGAGCGAGTCAGACCATATCATTATGTTTGCATTACACAGTGATGAATTGCAGACTGCCTCACTTTGGCTTTGATGTGACAGGTTCTGTTTCAGTCTGACGAGGCTTCTAATGGCTTCTGGCCAGCCATGTCAAGAAAGAGACTACATTTATTCCGTGATGGAGCAGCTAGCAGGGAACTGCACCTTAAGGGACTGGAAATGTGTCACCTTGAGACGGAAGAGGAATAACAAAGAGCTGGAAGAGTCATACAAATGGACAAAAGGCTTTCTGATCACACAAAGTGGAGCACATTTACAATGACAGAGAGAGAGAGAGAGGACAGAAACTAACCATGAAGGAAAAATCTAATTCATCTTATTTCTTCTTTAACCAGCTAAGACATGTTTGGGTCCAATCCCATTTCTTCTTTTCACCCCTACCCCTTGTTTTCAAGTGTTACCCTAACCCTTGGAACAGAGTTACAAGGAGTAGTGGTTGAAATTTTACCCTACAAAATGAGACCCTCAAAAAAAACCAACATTGCTTCATTAACAACTGCTAGCGCTACTCTGTAGGCAATGCGGCCCGTCTTCAGTGACAGTAGAGAAGGTAAAAGTTCTGCTCCTCACTGCTGGGCTTTATTTACGTTTAGGGCATCACATGCCTTCAAAGAGGGGGATAAGACAATAATTTACTATCACCCACTCCCGATTCTTTGGTGATACTAAGCTGAAGTCAGATATTCACCAGCTTCTTGTTCAAATTTTCCCATTCCACCTTAAATGATGCAGCAGTTTCATTCTGGTGCTTCAGGCATCAGAATTGCAGGACTATTTAAGGTGGAACAGGAAAGTTTGCTAGCTAGCTACCGAGATATTAGCATGCTATTAGCAATTTTTTGTGCTTGTTATGAAGGAAACAACCACAATACACTGAAAGGACATTAAACTAAGATAACACAGTGGTTATCATAATTTTTTAAGGAGAAAATTCTCACGTTTGTGAGTTTCTTTGGTCTCTCGCACAGCCATCTGGTTTTTCTTTTTTCTCATAACACTCTGTTTGGAGTGAGTCTCTAAAAAACTCAGAATAAAGGGCCTTGTAGCCCTAACACTTCGCCCTACCCCTCTGTCTCAACAAAAAATGGCTGTTTTATGGACATAGACTATAATATACAACCTCAATTCCAAAAAAGTTGGGACGCTATGAAAAATGTAAATAAAAACAAAATGCAGTGATGTGCAAATCATTTAAACCCTATATTCAGTTGAAAATAGTATAAAGACACTATATCAGATGTTGAAACTGAGAAACTTTTATGTTTTTGGAAAAGAGTATGACAGTCTTACTGAGGGCTACAGATAGCGGTCACAAGGGGGCACTGTGGACAGTCAGATAGGGTCACTACACATGAGGGCTGTGTAGAGCAGCCAGAGGGGTGCACTGAGCACAGCAGCCCAGGATGAGTGGTGTAAGAAATACAGAGTATATAGTAGGGGTGGGAATCTATAGGCACCTCACAATTCGATTCGATTTGGATTCAGAGGACTGCGATGCGATTATAAAATGATTATCGATGCATCTTGTTGCACCTTTTTTTCTATACAGGATTTCTATTTCCTCACTGTGTGACCACTTGGTACGTTTAAAGCAAAGTATTTCTAAAGATCCACAATGAATTTACTTCCAATATCTTTTATTAATAAATCAAATGGAAGTAATGTGGAAAGTGAACTTGATGGCTCTCATTCACTGCTCTTGTTTGGAGCACATGAGTCACTGCTGCCAGTCATCTGCGATAGAATGCGCTGTAATGGTGGTTGGGATAGTGTAGTGGTTAACACCGCTGCCTTCTATGCTGTAGACTGGGGTTCAATCCCCACCTGGGCAAACACCCTACACTATACCAATAAGAGTCCTTGGGCAAGACTCCTAACACTGCCTTGACCTTCCTGTGTAAAATGATCAAATTGTAAGTCGCTCTGGATAAGAGCGTAAGCCAAATGCCGTAAATGTAAATGTAATGGTAAAATAAGATTCAGTGGGTGTCCACACAGCACGTTACAGCCATCATACGCACTTTCTTTAGTGATTTAAAAACTTCGGGTTTGTTCTCATTGTAGAGAGTCGGGCGGGGGGGATATCTTCAAGATGGGACGTGTGCAACATAGTGCGAAAGCCCTGTTTCAGAATGACTGAGAACTGGTGTACAGACTGCACGTCACATAGCAATGATGCGTTATTCGCATTCATATGAATTGCAGTTGGTTTGCTGCCAAGTTAAATTGGCAATGAGAGACTGTCAAACACAAAAAAGGTGCATAGATGAAGTCGCTTCTCCGGCAAATTGCCCCGTTCCACCTTAAATGGTGCCGTAGTCAGGCCCGTAGCCAGCATTGTGATGGGGGGGATCTTTTTCCCCCAAAAGTGGACTTCATTTGGCTCTCTACTCCAATGCCCCCTAAATACACGAGCACACTTCAAACCTTTTAATTTAGACATATTTTATTCATTATAAGTTTGTTGTGAGTCTGTTGTTGCTGTCCTTATTTGTCCGTCTGTTGCTCCCCACTGTTACCATAAATTTGATATAAATGTAAGTGTTACTCAAACTTCCTACATCTGTGATGTGTCTTCATTGTCTGTCTCTGTTGCTCACCTCAGTTGTCTGTTGCTTTGTTCCATTGTCTCTGTTGCTGCCCTCCATTGTCTGTCTCTGATGTTGCTGTCCTTTATTGCCTGTCTCTCTACTGTTGACATAAATAGATAAGAATTACTTCATGAGGTACTAAATTAAAACTTAAACATGAATTAATAATGATATAAATTGAAGTGTTCCGTCTTATTCAAATCTTCCTACAACTGTGCTGGGACTTCATTGTCTTTCTCTGTTGCTCACCTAGGTCTGTTGTTGCTCTCCCTCCTCTGTATCTCTGTTGCTTTTCTTCATTGTCTGTCTATTTTTCCTCTCCATCTTTTGTATCTCGCCTTCTTTTTCTTTATTTTTTAATTGGGTCTTGCCTTCACTGTCTGTCTGTTTTTCCTCTCCTTTACGGTCATTTTACGGGAAATCGGACACTTTGGAACTCAACCGACACAGATTTTCATCAAACTTTGTGTGCCTTTTTAGTGGCAATGTAGAACCCCAGAACTGCATTTGCATGAATCTGCCACTAATATAAAGGGAGAAATGGACTAAGAATGTTTTAAGTAAGAGGGTGGGGCACTACACATTCAACCTTGATTATGTCAATTTAAATTACAAACCGATGGTTTTGATGCTGTTTGAAAGCTCTTTTCTGTACACAAACAACATTGAACTCAACAGTTAGGCCCTTTTTAGTGGCAAGGTAGAACTCCAAAACTGCATTTGCATGAATCTGGCACTAATATTTCAGAGGTTGTTCATGACATTGCAGGCTATGTGTGGAAAAGATACTGACCATTTTAAAATAGTTTTTTTTTATATTCAGATTTTAGTATTTTAATATCTCATAATTTATACTCGGCTAACTGTTGAGTTTCACTGCTACTAGCTGTTGATAGCTCACCCACCAAATGCTGACCCACTGAAAAAATACAGCAAAATAATAAATGTAAAAACATTTCCATATTTAGGAACGAACGAACCCTTCGATCCCCCCTGGCTACGGGCCTGGCCGTAGTTGCATTCGGCACCTTAGTTAGAATTTAAGGTGGAAAGGGAAAATTCAAACAAGAAGCTGGCGAATAAGAAGCCACTTCAGCCTCATAAAACAGACGAACGCTGAGAGATATTTTACAAGAAAACAATCTACTTTTGAGGGAAAGTTTTCTGGTGGAGACGGGAGGAAAGCGGCTACAGGAAGGGCTTAAAGCAGAGCGTTTTCGTTTATATTGTGTAGTCTGTACTGGGACATTCGCACATACTGAGACATACTGGAACAAATGTTGGGGCTGCCAAGGTGGTTTGATTTTGGTTGAAAGGAAAAAATGGCCCTTCTTAATATTTGGGTTGTGGCTCCTGACCTAACCTGGCTCTTAATGCAGAGGGTGCCGGTCAGATTTCTCACTCATCCATGTGTGTTTTTATTATGTGCTACCACAGACTGGCCGGTCGCTGCACTTCCGCACTTCCAATATTTCGAAAATTGATCCTTGACGTTTGTGAATCGATTCAGAATCGTTCACATCCGCATTGCGATGCCTCTAAGAATCGATTTTTCCCCCACCTCTAGTATACAGCCACAAATCCTGCCCAATGCATCCTTTCTTCTCCCTGGGTAGATGATATATGAGCATAGAGCTTAGAGTGGATTGTTGTTGTTTAGCTGGATGGCCATGGAAGCCCATGGAGCCTTGTTTTTGAAAAGCAAGAGAGGACAGGGCTTTTGATTTCTTTGACATTTCTTTAACATTTGACATTTGGAAGCATGATGTGTGCTGAATACAAAACAACCTCCTGCCATGCTGGATCACATGAGGCTCAGGGTCGGCTATGCAGCCTTTGTGCTTTGTTCTTTACCTCTACATGTCTGCCTCTCTGTTCCTTCCTCTCTATACCTCTCTCTCGTTCTCTGTGGAGTGTCTGTGGGGGTGCTGCTGTGAAGCTAAATGAGTCAGAGGCACAAACCTCCTGCGGCAGTCTTCGTTTAGTACCTCCACTGAGGAATCTCTTACTCCAGTGGCACGGGGCAGTTACGAGGAGTTTAACTCTAGCTAGTTTCAGCAGCTATCAGCCTATGACGGTGCCTCGATTTGCTCACTAGTTCGGCGTGTAGCGAATCAGTTAATGGTAAATACAATCTCGAGCCGTGGCTGGGTCCACAATGGGGTAAGACATGGATGCGAAAACAGTACCTAACAACACCGTACCAACGTCTGGGCAGCTCATCCACTGTGTTGTGCTTAGCCATGCTGCCACATTCCAGTCATTTCATGAACAGTCTTCTTCCTTTACACTGAGACCCAGATACAGTCAAATAAGTCTTGAGCCTTCCAACAGGTCATTAACATCGCTAGCATAAGTCTTCGTTTCCATTAGGATTGCTAGTGCCAAGCTGTCAGTGGTTCATCTAAGCAGTTCACAGCAGCTACTTTATAGTAGCTAAAACACTGTCAGTTGACAACTAGACAACATATCCAAACCTCTCAGTAAAGACATAAGATTGAAGTCTGTAATGGAATTTAATGGCTAATTTAATGCCATGGTTTGCTCATAAAACATGTTCTGTTGTGTTTTATACACGGAACATAGCGTGTGATTAGTTTATCACATGCTATTAGAAGAGTAGCAAATATTATAAGCATTTAAGTGAAGTTAAATCAGGAACAGTCGCATCCGGTTAGCAACGATTAACATTTCAGTTTGGAGAAAATTAATAATGAACGGTAAACTGTTATAAAGTGTTTTGCTAGGCCATCGGTCGCAACCCATGTTAAGAGCCATTTTGTCCTTTCAACAAAAATCAAACCACCTTGAGAGCCACGTTTTATGTCCATTTTACAATCTTGGCTGTAAATATGTCTCCGTTTGTGCTAATATAGGCTAAGAAATGTAACAGACTTACTCTGCTCTGCTTTAAAGTTTAGCACAACTATAGCTTTTCTCGCATCTCTGGCAGGAAACCAAAGTAAAATAGCTTCTTCTAAAATCTCTCAACGTTTGATTCTTACGAGGCTGAAGTTGCTTCTTATTCGCCTAGCTTTTTGTTCGAATTTTCCCATTCCACCTTAAATGGTGAAGCTGACTTCAGTTTCATGACTTTTTACTATTTGACAGTTTCTCATTGCAGATCAAAACATATCAGGAAACCAGCTGGAGTGATAAGAAATGCAAATGCATTCAAATGCAAATTATTGATGTTCGTCTTAAATCTTTTTGCCTTGTCGTTTTTTAGAGTTAAAGGGTGAATTAGCAGTTATAGGCTACATTACCTCCAGCTATTAAGACCATTTACTTTTAAAAGTGCTTTAAAACAAGCAGCAGTGCTTCGTTTTACTGCAAAGGAGGATTATTTTCATTTACCTAATAATCGAAATCTGCTATGGATCTGCAACAGGACAGTGAAAGAGGTGCCGACCCCTGTGCGGAACCAAACCTTTATTATTTGTAAGTGTGAATAAATTCAAATTTAAGACTTTTTTCTAGGTGAAGAGGAAAGTGGCACAACTCATAGCATTTGTCCTCCGTTCTACAAATTTCTGAAGGACGAGCTGGAGGCGTGAAGCTATTTCCAGTCAAGGAGCAGAGGGAACGGTCAATGCTCACTGGCATTTATAGTGCATCGTAGGAATTTTCAAGGAACAAGAGTTCCAGTGCACTGACCCGATTTTGAATAAGACACCAATGAGACTCCCTGGGCAGTACCCTGATTACTGAACTGGGGGCTCTTTGAGAAACACTATACATGATATGGACAAAAGTTTTGGGACACCTCCCATGTATGTTATACCTACAGGAGCTTCCATTCTAAATCCATAGGCATTAATATGGAGTTGGTCCCACTTTGCAGCTACAACAGCTTCCTCTCTTCTGGGAGGCTTTCTACAAGATGTTGGAGAGTGTCTGTGGGAATATTTGCCCATTCATCCAGAAGAGCATTTGTGAGGTTGGACACTGTTGGACGAGAGAGTCTGGCTCTGTTAGAGTTCATCCCAGAGGTGTTGGATGGGGTTGAGGTCAGGACTCTGTGCAGGCCAGTCAAGTTCGTCCGCACCAAACTCAGCACCCGCTCCGTAACCTAAAGTGGTCTGACACTTCATGGCCGCTGTGATGTCTAAATGTTATCCTATTACAGTACCACACTGAGCTCTTCAGAACGGCCCACTCTTTCACAAATGTGTGTAAAGGCAGGCTGCAGGGTTTGGTGCTGGCTTTTATACACCTGTGGCAATGAGACTGAATGAAACACCTGAATTCAATGATTAAGAGGTCCCAATACTTTTGTCCATACAGTGTATTTTCTTCAACTGACATGTTCAGTTTAATACGCATAGCAAATACTATCTAAATTCTATATTCTAGTGTCAGCAATGCTGCTCCCCAAAGCAGTCATCAAAGGGTGCCTTTGACTGGCCAGTGTCCAGCGATAATTCATCAGAGCTACGGTGCCAATCAGAGTGAGAAATACCCTCTTCAATGGCAGCAAAAGGTTTGGTTTAACACTTGTGTTTTTGGAAATGATCTCTGGTTTGGCAAGGCGCTCTTTCACACATTAACTGAGATCTTATACAGCTCCCCTGTTGTCTTCAGTTTGAGAAATGAGTAACAGTCCACTCTTTCCACCAAACCTTTGGGAAATTGGTCATATTTGCGTGTCTGTTTTATCCTAATGGCCAGCATGAAGTTTGATTTTGAGACATTCAGGGGGTCTGGGGCCCAACAGCAAATTTGCACATTGGCACCAAGGTGTGAAATACAGGGGGTCCTGGGAGGTCTGGGACACCTTAATTAAGCTCTTTTACCACAGCATGACTAAAATAACAATTTAGACTGTTCAGAACAAATATTCATTTAGAATTTCTTTGATGCAATAAAGAAATGATAAAAGTCGATGGCTTAAGTAAGGCAAAAGCTTAAAAATCAGCTGGCTACATAAAACTTTAAGAAGAAAGAGAGAGAGAGAGAGAGAGAGAGAGAGAGAGAGAGAGGAAGAGAAAGAGAGAGACAAATAGAGACACAGAGAGAGTGAGAGAGAAAGAGAGAGAGAGACAGAGAGAGACAAATAGAGACACAGAGAGAGAGACAGAGAGAGACACAGAAAGAGAGAGAGAGACAGAGAGAGAGAAAGAGACAGAGAGAGACAAATAGAGACACAGAGAGAGAGAGAAAGAGAGAGAGACAGATAGAGAGACAGAGAGAGACAAATAGAGACACAGAGAGAGAGAGAGAGACAGATAGAGGGACAGAGACAGACAAATAGAGACACAGAGAGAGAGAGAGAGAGAGAGAGAGAGAGAGAGAGAGAGAGAGAGAGAGAGAAAGGTGGGGGTGTCTTCTCCATCTAACACAGACTTCAACCATCCTTTATATACAGACTCATTTACAGTGTAGCGCAGAAGAAATTAGGGGTTGAGGAAATAGGAGGACTGGAAAATGTCAAAATAATAATATCAAGAATCATCACAATCATCACAATCGCAAAAAGTCTATCAAATCAGAATCAGCTGATAAAACTACAACAAAATAACATCATAAATGACCATCAAAAATGATAAAACCTTTGATCAGACGTGGTGAAAAAAAGGCAAATCAATAACTAGGCAGTAACTAAAATAATAATATTAATAATAATTAATATTAATTAATTAATAATAAGCTTAAAATGGATTGTAAAATAATAACTAAAACATGCCAAAATCTCATTAAATATAATCAAACCAGTTGTTGTCTGAGTGGATGTGGTTAGAGACTAAAAGTTTCAGCAAACAAAGTTTCAGAGTCTCCTGCGATGAACTCGTTGTGGTTCAGCCCTACATGTTTGAACCCACCAGCACAGGAAAACAGACCCCTCCACTCTCCCGAGCGCTCTCTGAACTGGGATTAAAAAGTGCAAAGTGGGGAAGAAGCTGGGGATCTAATAGCATTTTGAAGTCAGGCACCCATGTTCTGACAGCAGATCACAGACATATCGATATTTGAGCACTCAGCACTAACATTATATCTGGAACCCACAGCTAGTGAGCTGGTTAACTAACTGTTGGATGGTGTTTCTGAAAGTGAGGTAAAAAAAGCTCCCGTTATGAGTAGGCAGGCATATTTGTGGAGAACCTTTGAACGTCTTATTGTGGACAACACCTGTAAAGTAGAATTGTGGCTAATGTAACACTAAGCAACTGTAACATCCCCAGAGGTGGACCAAGTCCACAAATCATGTACTTGAGTTGAAGTAGAGACACCCAAGGTAAAATATGGCATTATATAGATTACAAATATATGACGTGTCAGCATGTATGGATTACCTTCATATCCAACTTGTGCACATGGACATATATATATATATATATGTGTGTATATAAATCAGAGTCAGGAATTTGGTTTCATTTGAATTACATGCCTGATTCTACTCAAAATATCATTTTAAATCAAATGAATAGATTATAGTCTAGTACAGACAGTATTAATTACTCATAGAAGCCCCATTGACCACCGCGTGAGCGCGAGGTTGGGATTTCCTCTGGATATTACATGTTATAATATTATATATTGATATTATATGTATACAGATAAGTATTCACAGCAGTCATCTAAAGTAATACTGGAGAAACTGCAGCAAGAGTGTAAATGAATTGCTATAAGGCTCTGCCATCTAGTGTTGACCATGGGTAAGTCACGCTTTTAGTTTTGTGGCACAATTCCAACGCAGTATAAAATCGGTTTATTGCAGTGGTGGATGAAACCACAAATCATGTACGTGAGTTAAAGTAGAGACACCCAAGGTAAAATATTCCTCCAGTAAAAGTAGAAGTTCCTCCCTTTAGACCTCCACTTGAGTAAAAGTACAGTATTTGCCTTCAAATGTACTTAAGTATAAAGTAAAAGTACTAAAAGAGTAATTCTGGCTCTGATGTCCTGTTATCATTTTTATAACAAGACTGGCTTCATGAACTCATTTCAGGTGAAAGTCCTCCAGCGTCTCTCTTGGTAAACCAGTCTTTTAATAGAACGTCTCAAAATGTAGTGGAGGAAAAAGTCAGATATTAGACTCTGAAATGTAGCAGAGTGAAAGTAAAAAGTCGCCCAAAATGGAAAAACTTAAATACAGATACACGAAAAAACGACTTAAGTACAGTAACGAATTACATTAACTTAGTTACTGTCCACCCCTGGTTTATTGTGATGGTATGATATTTAATGAATACTCCACCTGATTGTTCCAGAGGCCACATTTAATAATCCTACTATCCTTAACCTCATGAACCCCTTGGTCTCCCATTGTGTATAAGCCTTGAAATGCCTCTTCTTGCATTTAAATGATTTCTCCGTCATTATGTCTCAGCTGTGGAAAGGTCCGATTCTAAACGTTGCATATTTAAGACATTACCAAAAAGTTCTTATTGTGTTTGTCTTTTTTGTGAAAGAAAAAACTTTTCATTCTCTAACATGACTAACAGTTTTGATGATGACTCAAAATTGAGAATAATAAATGTAATTTTTATGCTCCTACACTTTCAGAAAAAAAAGTAGGACACTGTCACTGGTACGACACTGGTACCCTCAGGGGTACATCTCAGTACCTTTAGTCAGAGAACAAAACTGTACCATATTTTTCTAAGTTGTACTGACTCCACACAGCCCGTCTCGTCTCCAGGCTGTTTTATAACATTAGTTTATAAAAACATGCAAATGTCTACATTTCCACTAGGAAAAACTTACTTAAGGTCCACAGTTGGACCTTAAAACCACTGTTGCACCTTTGATTGTACACTTAAATTGTTTTTACCTTGATGAACGAATCATGTACCTGCATCGTACCTTTATTTCAAACAGTGTGCAGCTTAATTTGGAGCAGGAAAACACTGTTATAGCAAACTAAACAAGGACCAGTATAAACACCTGAGGCACACCTTCACTGTTTTCACCGCATCAGTGTTACTGCAGTGCTAAGAATGATCCACCAACCAGGCTGTGAGGGTCAGTGGGGGTCCTGCCCATTAAAGAACAGGGTTAAGGGGGATAACAAAGTATGCAGAGTAACAGATGGACTACAGTCTGTAATTGTAGAACTACAAATGCACCTATCTAGTAAGTGGAGCTGATAAAATGGACAATAAGCATAGAAGCAAGGAGGTGAATTAATTGTTTACATGATTAAAGGGTGCATGACTGTGCTATAGACGGTTCTACATATGACCTTTTGGAAAACGGTTCTGTATAGCAGAAATTGAAGTGGGCACAAAAAAGGGACCAACGTGCTTGACATGCATTTAATCTCCTTGCATTACGAAGATATGCTAAATTCTTGTGGTCTTTTAGTACAGTGAAAGGATAGTTAGCTCCCTCGAGCCAATATCTCCATTCTTCTAAAGCTAACTTCACTGCTAATAATTCCCGATCCCCAATACCATAGTTCCTTTCCACAGGTGACAACTTGTGGCAATAGAAAACTATAGGGTGCAATTTCTGAAGGGATCCTGTTCTCTGCGACAAGACTGCTCCCACACCAGTCTCTGAAGCGTCCACTTCTACCACTAAAGGTTGTGTAGGATTGGGATGGTTGAGAATGGGAGCCGTAGTGAAAGCTTCTTTGAGAAGCTGAAAGGTGGTCTCTGTCTGATCAGTCCATCTCATTTTTCTGGGAGATCCTTTGAGTAGGGAGGTGAGAGGGTCTGCGATAGCACTGAAATTCCTAGAAAACCTTCTATAGAAGTTGGCAAATCCTAAGAACCTTTACAGATCCTTAAGGTAAGTGAGAGCTGGCCAGTTAACAACGGCATCTACTTTGTGATCGTCCATGATCACTCCCTGATGACTAACTACACATCCTAAGAAGTCCACAGATTCTAGATTGAATTCACATTTTTCTCCTTTAACAAACAAGTTGTCGTCTAACAACCGTTTCAAAACTGTACGGACATGTTGCACATGAGTATCCTGGTCTGGGGAGTAAATGAAAATGTTGTCTAGAGAGGCGATCACAAAGTTCCCTAACATGTCCCTGAGAATCTTGTATATGAAACCTTGAAACACAGAGGACGAAATACTTAAAGCTTAATTGAGACTAAAAAATGAATAACTTGTACTTAATGGCTGTTTTGACTGATCAGGGTGGTCTCTATCTTTTGCACTTTACTGTATGCAAGATTTGTATAAAGAAGTGCATTTTACACTTTTTATATAAATTAATATTTAAGTTTCTTTACTATAGAGGATGTTCTTTGTACAGGACTCCAAATGTCTGCATACAACTGTGTGTGTGCGTGTATATGAGCAGTATCCACCTCAGAGAATATTGCATCATTTCCCTTCCTTCCCTTCCTTACATTCCACAAGTTACATTCCAGGCAGCAACAGATCTGCAGTCCAACGCGATCCACCACTGATCACTGACCTTCACTGAAATTAAAAAAGGGGAAAAGAAGGAAAGAAAGAGGAGCAACTCGCTTTTAAAAGTGTTTTGGACACTTTTCAAACTGGTTTTGCATTTCCTACAAAAACCAAACCAACAGGACCGCATTGCCAAACAGGCTGGTAAGTTAAAACAACTGCATAGCTTTACGAGGGACGCGCTTCAGGCTTATTCTTCAATTATTAGCCTGAAAATTATTCAGTAACTACTGTGAATCCAGTAAATAAGTCAGGATGTAATGTACTTATGAGAGTGAAGAATTAAGGACTCCAGTGGAGTTTAAGAGGTTAAATACTGTGGTGAGACAGAGAAGAAATACATTATTACTTTTAATTGAGAGGCAAACACACTTCAAAATTGTGGTTCTTTAAAGTAAAACTATTTCCACCACACAACAACATACACAAACTGATATACATCAATCAGCCTTAACATGATGACCACCTCCTTGTTTCTATGCTTATTGTCCATTTGATCAGCTCCACTTACTGTATAGCTGCACTCTGTAGTTCTACAGTTACAGACTGTAGTCCATCTGTTTCTCTGATACTCTGTTACCCTGTTCTTCAGTGGTCAGGACGCCCATGGACCTATACAGTAAGTAGAGCTGATTGAATGGACAGTGAGTGTAGAAACAAGGAGGTGGTCATAATGTTATGCCTGATTGGAGTATGTGTGTGTGTGTGTGTGTGTGTGTGTGTGTGTGTGTGTGTGTGTGTGTGTGAAAGAACTGTGAAACTAAGCTCTGAAATGCTGAGTATGAATGGGTGGACCCAGCTGTAGGCAGAATAGGTGGCTACATGTAAAAATTGTTGTTTTTTTAGAGCAGGTATTCCTTGGGTATTGGATCATTCTCAGCACTGCAGTAACACTGATGTGGTGGTGGTGTGTTAGTGTGTGTTGTGCTGGTACGAGTGGATCAGACACAGCAGTGCTGTTGGAGTGCTGCACAGTGTTGTGTTGGTCATCCTCTAGTCCTTCATCAGTGGTGACAGGACACTGTTGGCTAGATATTTTGGTGTGTGGACTATTCTCAGTCCGGTGTTTAAGACTCCAGCAGCACTGCTGTGTCTGATCCACTCAGACCAGCGCAACACACACTAACACACCACCACATTGTCAGTGTTACTGCAGTGCTGAGAATGATCCACCACCCAAATAGTACCTGCTCTGTGAGGGTCCTTACGTTACAGCCCTCAATATTCTTCTAAACAGAGAAGCAGCTGGGGTGAGCTAACATTATCCACTACTGATCGCTCTTAATTATATAAAACGTATTTTTTTAGTTCTTTTGGATCATTTTCAAACATGTTTTGGATTTTCCAGTTGTTCAGGAACTACAGAAAGAAGTCCAACCAGCAGTCAAGGTAAGTTTTATTGACAGGCTTTTAGAATCCTAAGAAAAATACTCTGATGTGACTATCAGGTAAATTCAGCTTGAGCAGTTTTGTTTATTAACACTTTAGAAGCATTTAAGTAACACAAACGATAGTACAGGCATGCTATATATAATTTTTCTGTTCATAAAACATGTTTTGCTTATCTTCGACAGTCTTCTGCTCACGCGTGTAATATGTCTGGAGGATCACCATATCAAAAGCAAAAGAATTCAGGTGAACATTCCAGTTCTAGCACTTTCAGTCTAAATAAGAACCTCCATGCCAGGTTTAACAGTGTGAGAATTGCTTGTTTGTTGTGACAGGATCCAGAACTATGAACATTAAAGTTACCAGAGGTGTCCAGAACACGCCAATTGTGGACAACAATGTGTTTGAAGGACCTTTTGTGTGCAAACTGAATTACACCGGTGAGAAAATGATTGATTGATTTACTGAATTCCACTGGATTTTTGTTTAGATCACATGTTGTAATACTTAAATCAACTTCCAAATGCAGTGTTAGTCCTGAACAGATGATTCAACTATAAAGTGCAATGTCCAGTGATCACTTTTCCCTCATACAACTAAGAAACAAGATGAAAGTCTGGACACAAAGTGAAACAGAAACTGGAGACCCAGAACAGGTTCTGTGAGAATTTGACGTGAGTGATGTTCTGTAATAAATTGTCTTTAGGTCCCGCGCTTCCCGCTGGAGTTGGAGCAGGATCTGGCCAGCCACAGCAGGAATATGGTACATATTTTACGTGGTAATGTTTCATTTCTTCACTCTGACAGCAGCAAACTCATTAAACAATAATCACTCACTTCTTTCTTCTTTCAAGCTGCTGATGGGGCTATAAACATAACCAATGAAGGAGGCCTCATGAATCAACCCATCATGAGCAGCAACAGATTTGCAGACTCTGTGGACATAGGAGGGGATATTAATGGTGAGTTCAATAACCTGCAGCACAGTACAACCCTGTGAAGGAGGAGGAGGATGGTGAGATTTCAATGAGTCTTCAACTAGTAATCACATTATTCCTACAATGTCTGTTTACCATTCAGCTTCGGCTGCGTTCACATTGCCAGGTTGAAGTGGCGCAAATCCGATGTTTTGCCCTAACTCAGATTTGATATTTTCAGGGCTTTGTGGACACACAAATCAGATCTTTTCGAATCTGATCTGAGCCACTTTGGCTACGTTCACATTACAGGCCTTGTTTCTCAAATCAGATTTTTTTTTTTTGCGCTAATCCGATCTCTCTGACAGGATGGTTCACACTCGTATAGGTAGGTGATTCAAATCTGTCATTAATGTAAACGATCCGGCGTCCTGAAATAACCCACATGCTCATCCTCCTCAGTCACGTCACGTGAACTAGTCACTGCATCATCAGCACAAAGTAACGAGCAGAACGAGCTTCGCTGAGAAGATCATTAACTCTGATCAGCTCTCAGCTTCATTATTAGCGAGACAAAGGAGAAAAAGGTGAGATGTGTTCCTTTTCCACACTTCCATATTTCCAGGCTTTAACTTCTGTTCGGCGCTGCTGCCATGGTAACTCTGAATGACATGTGCAGTGGGGAAAAAAGCACATGATTTCTGATCTAAACGTCACATTAAGGCCCGAAACATACATCACGCAAGGACACGAACGCAGACGGGGTTTCACACGTTCAAAAATCAGACACATTTCATAACGCAATGCAAGCACGAGCTGCATTCTGAGTGCATTCTACAGCAGGGGGCGCTATAACTATATATAACTATAGCCAAGCCTGACCAAGCAATCTTGTACCACCAGCGTGCTTCTCAACTGCCACAGTAGACGAGCAGTTGAGTCTCACACAAAGATGGAATAAAAATATGATTAATTACTGCATTTCCGTTCCAAGAGAACAGGTAAAGCAGCTTACTCTTCTCTACTGTCCACGTTTAGCTGTTGAGGCTGTTGGAATAACAGTAAATCCCTCTCTGATTAGTCCTCTATCACCCCCTTCAGTACTGAGTGTTTTAACTTCTACAGTAACGTAAGAAGTGAGCCTGCACAGAAGGACCAAGTGTTTGCAGCACATTGGCCAAGCACTGTCATTTGCATTCGTGTCCTTGCGTAAAAGTATGTTGCGGTCCTCAGGTCACATGGCCACGATAACTATCTGATCTAGAATCACATATGAAATTGTCTCAAGTCGGATTTGAAAAGATCAGATTTGTGTGTCCACACAGCTCTGAAAACATCAGGTTTGAGTCACATTAGGACAAAAAATTTGATTTGTGCCACTTCAGCAGAGGTGGACAAGGTACACAAACCATGTACTTGAGTTAAAGTAGAGACACCCAGGGTAAAATATCACTCCAGTAAAAGTAGAAGTCCTTACTCTAGACCTCCACTTGAGTAAAAGTACTAAAGTATTTGCCTTCAAATGTACTTAAGTATAAAGTAAAAGTACTAAAAGAGTAATTCTGGACTTTCTGGACTACATTTACTGAGTTACTGTCCACCTCTGCACTTCAGCGTGGTAATACGAATGTAGCCTTTCATTCAACTGGACTGGCAAACAGCTTTGCATGTAAACATACCAATCTAGCAAATAGTTCTTTTGCTGATGACGCACGTGATTCATTCACGTGACGTGACCGAGGAGGACGTGCGTGCAGGTCAATTCAGGATGTTGGTTCGTTCACATTAATGAGAGATTTGAACCACTTATCTAAATGAGTGTGACCCATCCTGTCAGAGAGATTGGATTTGAGTTAATGTAGCCTTAGACTCAGTCCTGGTTCTCCAAGGAGGCTTTTCAGACGCACTGTGAAAAAAGAATGATAAAACTGGCAAGATAGCTGTGCAAGCGACAAATGTACTCTCTCTGTTTAAAAATGACAATAACTGCTGTATTGTCTTCGTTTATTGTTGTTTCAACTTATTATGGGCCTTTTCGTCATAGCAAGCATAGAAATCGCTACTAGTTTGCTGATATCTCAGTAGCCAGCTACATAAATTTCCCATTCCACCTTAAATGTTACAGCAGTTACATTCTGGCACCTCAGGCGTCGGACCTGCTGCACCATTTTTTTAAGGTGAAATGAGAAAATTCGAACAAGAAGCTGGTGAAAAGGCAACTTCAGCTTCATATCACTAAAGAATTAAGGGTGGGTGTTAATTGCCTCACCCCCTCTTTAAAGGCAAATGATTCCCTAAATTTAACTAAAGCCCAGCAGTGAGGTGCTGAACTTCACCCTCCTCTGCTCTCACTGGCAGGGTTGCCTAGAGAGCAGTGGTAGTTTACCCTCATTTGAGGGTCCCATTTCGTAGGGAAGACTTCAGCCGCTACCTGTTTTAACTCAGTTTGAAGAGGCAAGATGACACTCGAAAACAAGCAACAGGGGACTGGGCCTTGGCATGGTGGTGGGACTCACTGCATGAAAGAATTTTACAGGGCCATATTACTCATCCATTCCCTGTAGATTCTGAACAGCCACTTGAACGTATGTTCATGCATGTCCATCTGGTTGGCTTCTATCACTTTTGAGGTAAAGGCATAACAGAATTAATCCGTCTTTTGGATAATGGTGCAATATTTAACATCAAAAGTGTCAATTAAATGGTTCAACCAATGCATAAACAGACTAGTGCCTTCTCCAAGAACAGTGCCAGCATTTAACCCAAAGAGGGTTACACTTAGGATAAATAATGGTTTCCTCAACAATGTGTAGACTGTTGAAAAGCACGTAATGAGCAAAGGAGCAAAACAAGGTCATTTTTATTTTGGCTGTCCAGAAATGAGGTGTTTTACTGAAATAGGTGTGGTTTTAAAATAAGAAATGAGGAGTGGTGGACAGTAACTGATTAACTGTAATTTGTTACTGTACTTAAGTAGTTTTTTTTCATGTGTCTGTACTGAAGTTTTTCTAGTTTGGACGACTTTTTCCTTTCACTCCTCTACATTTCAGTCTAATATCTGACTTTTTCTTCCACTACATTTTGAGAAATCTGTCGTTCCTTTTGGTTTCTGTGTGCATAAAAACTTTGTTTAGAGCTGGTTTTGACCTGTTGGTCATACCAACCCAGTGCAGCACGCGGTTCAACGTCAGTTCAGCAGCGTAAAACTTTGGGAGAGTCTGTTCAACATAAATGATGAACTAACCTAACTTTGTGTAAATAGAGCACAATATAGAAATATGTCCACATATGCAGTCGAGACTGACGCGTTTCTTTTTTTCTGAATTCATACAAACACCATTTCATTTTATAGTAAATTAGTTTGGGTTGGTTTATGTTTATGAACAGACGCCTACAGATCAACATAGTAAAGGAAAACTTATCTGTGATCCTGAGTTTAAAGCCAGTTTTTATTCAACTTGTAACTAATTTACAAAGTCATCTGAAACTGAAACTTTGCTTGTGTGTAAAAAGTGATTTCAGAGCCACTCGGTTCTCCCTGATGGAAACTGTTTACCTTCAGTGTTTTGTGCTTCTGATCATTTTAATAGACGTCAGCGTCACTAATTAATGACGTTCTATTAAAAGACTGGTTTACCAAGAGAGACGCTGGAGGACTTTCACCTGAAATGAGTTCATGAAGCCAGTCTGGTTATAAAAATGATAACAGGACCAGATCAGAGCCAGAATTACTCTTTTAGTACTTTTACTTTATACTTAAGTACATTTGAAGGCAAATACTTTAGTACTTTTACTCAAGTGGAGGTCTAGAGTAAGGACTTCTACTTTTACTGGAGTAATATTTTACCTTGGGTGTCTCTGCTTTAACTCAAGTACATGATTTGCGTACTTCGTCCACCTCTGGAAATGAAGACTTTTACACACTCATCTTCTAAGCCGCTCTTCCTTCTGGGTCGCGGGGGGGGGGGGGGGTGCTGGAGCCTATCCCAGCAGTCATTGTGCGAAAGGCAGGATACACCCTGGACAGGTCGCCAGTCCATTGCAGGGCAGATAGACAGGCATACACATTCACTCACACACTCACACCTAGGGGCAATTTAGCATGTCCAGTTGGCCTGATTGCATGTCTTTGGACTGTGGGGGGAAACCAGAGTAATGAGGACTTTTATTTTTGGAGAAATATTACATAGTAATTACATAGTAATCCACATAAACGTCATGACAAACATGTATGTTGATTTAATCATTCATGAACATGTTATGAAGTCTTTGTGGAAGATGTTATGAATGTGTTATGCAGACACCCTTGAAGTAAAGTTATGTTAGAGTCATATGAGCTGAAAATTTTAGCCCAGACTTGCAGCACATGACTAATATCCTTTCTTTCTTACAGTACAAGAACCTGCAGCACAGAACAAACCTGTGCAGGAGGAGGATGACGGTGAGATTTCAAAGACTCTCCAACTAGTGATCACACTATTTCCACAATGTCTGTTTACCATTTGACTAAACTATTCTATCACTTCCTCATGTTATAGAGAGCATGGATTTAAGATGAATGAAGGTGACGGCAGTTTCCTCAGCAGCTCCTGTTGGACCAAGCAACCAAGCAGTGTCATGAAGACTATTTAGATTAGATTTTCTGCAGAACCGCTTTGTCTTCAAGTATTAACAAAAAGTAATAAAATGCATAAGAAAGCATGAAGCATTTTCAGTCAGTTGATATCCTGCTGCATAATGCATGACAACACAGTATAACAATGAGTGATGATGTCCTTTGAAGTCGATCTTCAAATGTCTTCAGTTACGGAGTTCCATAAATTCCAAAATCCAGTTTTCTCTTTCACTAAGTCTTTAACTAAGGTCCAGTTAGAGAAAATGTCCTCAAGCAAAAGTCTGGACCATCATAATGTCTAACTTGCATAATGACCCAGTGCCATATACTGTTTACTGAAGCAGCCTAGTAGGAATATCAACATCTTATACAGTCAACAACTGAATGTCAAATCAAATTAAGTACAATTCAGTCAGATTTCAACAACATTTAGCACCTGTATATTATGTGATATCTGTACAGTATCAGTCAACACACACCTTCTCATTCAATGTTTTTCTTGTGTTATTTTCTACATTTTAGATTAATGTTGAAGACATCAAAAGTTTGCAGGAACACGGTTTTATGCAGAACTATAGAAGCATGTTTCATAAAATACATAACGCAAGACCTCTTGGTCAGGGACACCAAGTGGAGTGTACAGCTGCCCATTTAATGAGATTTAATGAGGGCTGAAGTCGCTTCCACAGTCACCCACTCGAATCCCTGAGAAAGTCAGTCCAGATGTAGAGTTGATGTCTCGATTTGCAAACTACCATATTAAATAATAACATAATAAATGTTCAAACTACTACCATTGTATGACATACAATGATATACAAGCCATACACCAGTTTGATGCACTATGTAGTTTTTCCACATTTCTCCTTTATCAATAAACCAGTGTTTGGTTGGCTAATTATTATTGATGGTTAACTAAAACGTTTTTCATGGTAACAAAAATTCAGTTGTTGAGATGTAAACAAAGTCATTTGTGGTGGTTTGGTGTGAATTTGCTCCTGCTAGAGAAAGATACCTGAATCAAGTTTCAGGAAGCAAGTGTCACAAGCATAGCCATTTTATTGACTGTCCAAAACCGTCTACATGTATCTTCTGAGTTTTTATATTGCTACTGTTGGAAGAAAACCTTGTATCTCCATTTTTGTCGCTTTTCAGTTTTTGACATAGTTTGAAAATGCCTGCTGGTCTTTACATTGGGTGTAAATTTCATGAAGAATGGATCAAAAGAAACGGCCAAAAATGTTTTGAAAAAACGTTCGGTTCCATTGACGTACATTAAAAACAAAATAGGTTTTTCCCTTCTCCTGTAAAGTTATCATTTTGGAGCGATATGTATTGTTGATGATAGTAAAAAGTGGTGAATCTAAATTGCTACTACTACTACTACTACTAATAATAATTATTGTTATAAACCATTTTCTTTAGGTATTATATTGATTTATGAACACCTTGCATGTACCTCTCTACCCTGAATGGCTTTTGAAAACTACATTTTAGGCTATTTGGGGGCAGTCGTGGGCTGGAGGTTAGGGAACTGGCCGACAGTCCATGACTGAGGTGTCTTTGAGCAAGAAACCTAACCCCCAACTGCTCCCCGAGCGCTGTGGATAGGGCTGCCCACCACTGTAAACAATTCTGACTCGTTTAGTTTCTCTAGAATGGGGATGTTTACATCGAACCTCTCCCAATGACTCTGTTTACATCTTAAAGAGCTAATTTTGCAGACATTTTGAAAATGTTTTGAAATTCTCCTTTAATGCACAAACACAATCACACAACCTCGTCCAGTGAGAGGCTCTTCATCAGCTCGCTGGCCTGCCTCTCTCCACGCCTGCATCCATGCGCTACCGCAAGGACTGCACGCTTCTCCGGGGCGTTTATAACGTTTTAAGCCTCTTTCAGTCCGTACTGAGACCAAACCGGTCATCAGTGGTCACTGCTGAGTCTGAGAAAATAAAAACAAAAACAGAAATGGACATACTCACCATGGATATGCACACCCAGTTCGCATGTTTTCTGCTATTCTCTATCTGAGGTGATACGTCTGCGTGTCCACCATGTTGGTGCGGTCAAGATCTACATTTGAACGAATTCACTTGTATTGAGAGATGATTAGTCTCAGGATTAAATCAGCCACATCTTTCTTATTACTCAACCGATTTTCACCAAATTTGTTTTGTTATAATCCTCAGACAGAGATTAATCTAGATTACACTGACTGCTCTCGGTAGCTTTTACTTCTTTACTAACCTATCGTCATAATTATCCATCCGGACCAGCAGGAAACTTCAGTCTGCACCTGACGTGAGTTTAGTGCGCTGGTGAAACACAATCAGCAAACCCATCAGTAGCCACGTTTACACGCAGCCTGATAATCCGTTAATAATCCGACTAACAGCTCAATCGGAATAGAACGTCCATGAAAACACCTCAATTGGAATAGACCAATCCGATTGAGGCCATTTCGGAATACAATTTCTATCCGATTGAACGAGGTGGGTAAACCTCTAAATAATCAGTTAAATAGAAGAATAATAGCCGTGTAAACGCCTGAATCCAATTACACTCCAATCGGAAGGTGGAAGAACGTCATATCTGATCTTAAAAATCTCTCGCCGCTTCCTTTATAAAGGTATGTGAAGGACGTTTTTCTGAGCCTGACGTCAGTTTAAAGCCATTAAAAACAGAAGCACTGCTCACTGCTGCTCATCTCTCTCCGACTGGACCTCACATGATGTTCGCTGCCATGGTAACGTTCACTCTAAGCGCTGCTCCACGCACGCTGCGTCGCATTACTTGTAGCGAGCACGTAAACGAAGATTTTCACCAGATTGTTGAGCAGAGTGAGCATAAACACCTCGGTCTGAGTCTGTAATCCGATTCGGATTGGCAAAAATCAATGCGTGTAAACCCAGCCAGCGTGTGAATCCCTTCTGATCTTAAGACACAGAAGGACAAAGCTACTGTTGGCTTCCTATTTGCCGGCTTCTTGCTCCAGTTTTCCTTGTATGTTTAGCGCTAATGCTCTAGCCAGGATGTAACAACATTTACAGCATTTGGCTGACGCTCTCATCCAGAGCAACTTACAGTTTGATCATTTTACACAGGTAGGCGAAAGTGGTGTTAGGAGTCTTGCCCAAGGACTCTTATTGGTTTAGTGTAGGGTGGTTACCCAGGTGGGGGATTGAACCCTAGTCTACAGCGTAGAAGGCAGAGGTGTTAACCACTACGCCAACCAAGCTTAATGGTGCAGCAGTCACTTTGTAGTGCCTGAAATAGCTGCACAGGCGTGTAAGGACTATTAAATGAAATGGGCTCAATATAAACCCAGAAGGAAAACAACCACATCAGCAGGTTCTCTGGCTCTCACTGACCACGCGACCACATCTACACGTTAAACATCACACAAACAATGAACATAGCACAGACATGAGCGTGGATCACTGCTTGTATAGTCCTATGGCTATAGCAGCGATGTTGACCGCCCTATTATGGCGGCGCTGTTGACGTGCCTGCCTGGCTCCATCTAGGTATGTATATCTACGGCCGTCACCCCGCGATTTGATTGGCCAAGCTGTGTCCCGCAGCTTTAGAGGCTCGGCTAGAAATCGCAGTTTGACCGCCCACAGATATACAGGAGGTGAATGTAGCGTTAGCCCAGTGAGCTAATGAGACCTGTTAGAAAGCCTAGTTGGAATAAGAAAGCGGCTTTATAGGAGGCAAAATGCAGATGGGGAGATACTTTTATATTTATATATGACGTATTTACTCACTTTATATATTTTCTAGCTTTTGTCTTCCACGTCGAGCCGTTGCTTTGTTAGCGTTCGTTAGCTGTTAGCACATTAGCCTCACAGACCGGGCTGCAGCGGTGAAGGTGAGACGCGTTTTTATTTATTTTATAAGTGGATGTTTTTATGATGAAGGGAAGGCTGGACTACACCTGCACGGTCTTAGAAAACTGGTCAGACCTCACTGACACCGCGTTAAAGCAGTAGGGCGTACAGGTTGTGTTGGCAGCGACTGTAGTTGCGTGGTCTGAGCATCACCTGTGACTGAGAGGAGGCTTTACTGCGCGGGGAGTGTAACGGATTCCAGACGGACGGTTCAGCTTTTGTCTTTTCTCTAATCTGTGGATTAAATGTGACTGTAGGGGCTTGAAAAAAGTCGGATGTAACTTGGTACACAGAGGTCTGGCCACTTTGTTAGAAACCCTGCCTTATACTCCCACTCACTGGCCACTTTATTAGAAACCCCTGCCTTATACTTCCACTCACTGGCCACTTTATTAGAAACCCCTGCCTTATACTTCCACTCACTGGCCACTTTATTAGAAACCCCTGCCTTATACTTCCACTCACTGGCCACTTTATTAGAAACTCCTTCCTTATACTTCCACTCACTGGCCACTTTATTAGAAACCCCTGCCTTATACTTCCACTCACTGGCCACTTTATTAGAAACCCCTGCCTTATACTTCCACTCACTGGCCACTTTATTAGAAACCCCTGCCTTATACTTCCACTCACTGGCCACTTTATTAGAAACCCTGCCTTATACTTCCTCTCACTGGCCACTTTATTAGAAACCCCTGCCTTATACTTCCTCTCACTGGCCACTTTATTAGAAACCCCTGCCTTATACTTCCACTCACTGGCCACTTTATTAGAAACCCCTGCCTTATACTTCCACTCACTTGCCACTTTATTAGAAACCCCTGCCTTATACTTCCTCTCACTGGCCACTTTATTAGAAACCCCTGCCTTATACTTCCTCTCACTGGCCACTTTATTAGAAACCCCTGCCTTATACTTCCACTCACTGGCCACTTTATTAGAAACCCCTTCCTTATACTTCCACTCACTGGCCACTTTATTAGAAACTCCTGCTTTATGCTTCCACTCACTGGCCACTTTATTAGAAACTCCTGCCTTATACTTCCACTCACTGGCCACTTTATTAGAAACCCTGCCTTATACTTCCACTCACTGGCCACTTTATTAGAAACCCCTGCCTTATACTTCCACTCACTGGCCACTTTATTAGAAACCCCTCCCTTATACTTCCACTCACTGGCCACTTTATTAGAAACCCCTGCCTTATACTTCCACTCACTTGCCACTTTATTAGAAACCCCTGCCTTATACTTCCTCTCACTGGCCACTTTATTAGAAACCCCTTCCTTATACTTCCACTCACTTGCCACTTTATTAGAAACCCCTGCCTTATACTTCCTCT
The DNA here is from genome assembly GCF_015220715.1 of Pygocentrus nattereri. NCBI lineage: Eukaryota > Metazoa > Chordata > Actinopteri > Characiformes > Serrasalmidae > Pygocentrus > Pygocentrus nattereri. The sequence continues at coordinate 4,017,005 of NC_051223.1, read as the reverse complement.
CACTGGCCACTTTATTAGAAACCCCTGCCTTATGCTTCCACTCACTGGCCACTTTATTAGAAACTCCTGCCTTATACTTCCACTCACTGGCCACTTTATTAGAAACCCTGCCTTATACTTCCACTCACTGGCCACTTTATTAGAAACCCCTGCCTTATACTTCCACTCACTGGCCACTTTATTAGAAACACCTCCCTTACGCTTCCGCTCACTGGCCACTTTATTAGAAACCCCTGTCTTATACTTCCTCTTACTGGCCACTTTATGGACTTCTTATAACTTCGCTGTTGACCGATTTTATCAGCTCCACTTACTGTATAGCTGCACTTTGTAGTTCTACAGTTACAGACTGTAGTCCATCTGTTTCTGTGATACTTTGTTAGCCCCCTTTTACCCTGTTCTTCAGTGGTCAGGACCACCACTGTGATGGTGGTAGCATGTTAATGTGTGTTCTGCTGCTCTGAGTGAATCAGACACATCAGTGCTGCTGGAGTTTTTAAACACTCTGTCCAGTCACTGTCCACTCTGCTAGATGAACCTAGCAGGTTTACCTTGTAGACGTAAAGCCAGAGAAAACGGCTCATCTATTGCTGCTTGTCTGTGGTGGTCATCCTCTAGTCCTTCATCATGGTCACAGGATGCTGCGAGCTCGATATATTGGTTGGTGGACTTTTCTCAGGCTAGTAGCGACAATGAGGTGTTTAAAAACAGCTGCTGTGTCTGATCCGCTCATACCAGCGCAACACACACTAAGACACCACCACCACTGCAGTGCTGAGAATGATCCACCACCCAAATAGTACCTGCTCTGTGAGGGTCCTGTTGGGGATCAGATGGACTACATTCTGTAATCATAGAACTTTAAAGCGTTCCTATATGGTCAGTGTAGCTGCCCCATTCATTATTGGCCAGATCCTGACCACAGGACCTCTGTTTATCACATATTATCTGGTGGGTGGAGCATTCTAGGCGCAGCAGTGTGTGGTGCAGGTAGGAGTGGATCAGGCACAGCGGTGTTGCTGGAATCAGTGCTGGGTTGAGAGTGGTCCACCACCCAAAAATATGACCATTGATGAAGGTCTCCCAAAGTTGTATAGGTACTACTGAAAATAGTACGTCACCAAAAGCAATTTTCAAGGCAGCCTAAGTCCATTAGTAAAGAGTTTGTTTCCCCTTTTGGTGCAGTAACAGGCCCCTACTCTTCTGGCAAGGCTTTACCCTAGATGCTGTGAGGATTTGATTGCATTCAGTCACAATAGCATTGAGGTCGGGGACTGATGTTTGATGTTTAGCTCCTTTCCAGCGTCCTATTCTTTTGGCAATGCTGTGTTTGTGCAATTAAATGCCTCTGTCAGCAGTAGGTGTAGCTCAAAATAGCTGAATTTACTACTTCATGTTGGTGTCTGTCTACTATCGGACATCTACAGTGGCTCCAAAATCTGGCAAATGTTTTATTAAATTAGAAAAGAATGCCAAATACAAGCCTTTTCACTACATTGATTTACACACGTGATCCTCACAGATTTTTGTTGCTCTTGTATCTCCTGAACTTTAATCAACTCTACATTTTTAAAAGTTTGGTTAATTCTTTTTATTGAGCAACTTTAAAACATCCGCACTAAGAACTTTTCATTTATAGTGCCTGCACACTATAATGGTCATAAGATTCATAAAAGTTCTAACGTTGGTATTTGTAGCGATTATAAAAACGTTGGTTTATCTTTTCCTTTTCTCCTTTCAGCAAATGTCTTTTCACTCGGGTCGCGGATGTCCCCGTGGACGGCCTCCCCCAGGCCAGCACGGCTCTCCTCAGAATTACCGCCCCACTGGCCTGCGTCTGCCCACCCCCCAGCCCCCAATGCCCCCCTACCCATACGACCCCCCTGCGCCACACTGCTCTGGGTACAGTGTGCAGGGCGCCAACAGCTACATGCCCCCGCGTCCTGAATTCATGCCCTACCCCATACCCGCCTTGTCCCAGGGCCCTCAGAGTCAGTGCCCCATCCGCCCCCCCTTCCCAAACCCTCCTCTCCGACAGGGCTTCCCCGAACCTCCGAATTTCCCCCCACCTCCCCTGCCTGGCTCCTCCACTAACGTGGCGCAGTCTCAAGGATCAAATCCCTACATGATTTCCTCAGTACCGCCCCCGCCTCTGCCACCGGTGCCACCCTCAATGCCACCCTCCATGCCCTACCAGCCCCCCTACTCCATGAGCTACCCACCGCAGCCCCATTTCCCCCCTCCCCCCACCTTTAACCCCGGTTACCCCCAGCCTGAAGGCAGCTCCTTTAAACCGGAACACTTCCCTCGGCACCCGCCGCAGTACAAAGGGGAAAAGTCACGGTCACCCGAGCGACCGCGGCGGCATGAGGAGCACCGCCACAAGAGCTACGGGTACAGCGGGCATGGAGAGAGGCATAAAGCGGAGTATGGAGGAGAGAGAAAGGACCGAGGGAGGAGTCCAGAGGTACAGAGACGGAGGACAGAGAGGTACAGGAGTGAACACGAGAGAGGAAGAACGCCTCCGAGGCACCGGAGCCGAGAGCGCAGCAGGTGAGGTGCTGTGGAGTTAACACACTGTAATGGACAACATTAAGGTTGTAAACCAGTAACAGACTAAAGGTGAGAGAAAATCATTATAGCCTTTATAAGCTCATGTTTTTACAGCAGTGATATATTGTATTACACCAGTTACACCAACCATGATCCGTGAATAATTTACTTTGTTTGTCCGTACAGTCCATTTATTGAAATATTTCCTAATGGCTGCCCATTCGGCGCATAGCAGTTTACCTACCTGGCCATTCAGCCTACAGCTGTTTAGCCCCTCCCATTTTGCCCACAGCAGTTTCATCACACGGCAGGTTAACTCTGCACATGTGGGCTACAAGAGTTCAGCCCCACCCATTCAGCTTATAGCAGTTTAGCCCTGCTGAGTTTAGCCCCGCCCGTTCGACTGAGAGCAGTTTAGCCCCGCCCGTTCGACTGAGAGCAGTTTAGCCCCGCCCGTTCGACTGAGAGCAGTTTAGCCCCGCCCGTTCGACGGAGAGCAGTTTAGCCCCGCCCGTTCGACGGACAGCAGTTTAGCCCCGCCCGTTCGACTGAGAGCAGTTTAGCCCCGCCCGTTCGACTGAGAGCAGTTTAGCCCCGCCCGTTCGACTGAGAGCAGTTTAGCCCCGCCCGTTCGACTGAGAGCAGTTTAGCCCCGCCCGTTCGACTGAGAGCAGTTTAGCCCCGCCCGTTCAGCTGAGAGCAGTTTTGCTGAAAAACAATTTAGCCCTGCATTTCCTGTTGAAGTGGTGTAGAGTGTTGCTGCAGGCAGCCTGGGGCTGAGTTATTATAGTGCTAGACGTGGGGAAAATGTTTAATTGTGCTTTTCTTGGCTGTTCCGGGAAGTAAGTGAATCTTGTGACGGTTGTAGCAGTGTTCAAAAACACAGGGTGAGCCCACAAGGGGAAAAAAAAGAGTGTGCAGTGTGAATCCCCTCTGAACTGCTGGGTTCTTTGTTTCCCATTTAGAGAGCGCTATCGGCACAGAGACAGTAGAAGCTCTCCTTCCTCAGACAGACACCGGAAGAGGCCACGCAGTCGCTCGGCCAGCAGAGAGAGAAAGCGGGGGCGAATGGAGGAAGAAAGAGAGCGGAGGAGTGAGGGAGGAAACAGAGAGAGGAGCTACACTTCCACCAGGAGCAGCAGAGAGTCAGAGGAGATATCCTCCGATCAGAGGCACGATGAGGAGAAGGAGGAGGAGGAGTTACTGAAACCAGCCTGGATCCGCTGCACTCATGCCGAAAACTACTACTCTAATGACCCCATGGACCAAGTGGTAACCAATCGAATGATGATGTGTATAGCCATTAGCACGTGTATTAGGGTTAAAGCAGCAGTAGCACCACTTCAGAGCATGTTTAGTTGTAGCTAGTCCTAAATAGATGCCTGTGCTGTTTGGTACTGTATGACATTTTGGGTGAGACACAAAAATAATTAGTATAATTAAAAAAAAAATTATTTTTCCTGAAAGAAAAAAACAACCAACCAAAACACTCAGTCCACTGCAGCTTAGACCTACTTTCGATTGTATTTGCAGCTTATATATGTTTTGTTTTCATAAAAGTTTTTAATAGGAATCTCACATTAAATGACAATTTAACCCAACATCTTTTGAAAACTACTTCACCTGTTATAATAGTTGATACTGCACACTTATGCATTGGTGAGCTTCTTCTGGTGTAGATTTAATGCAAACTGTGTGCGAATAGCGCTCCCTACTGCAGAAACATCTCCCTGCAAGTGAGTTCCAAAGCCATGTTTTCATGCTTATGTTAAAAAAAACGAGTCACAGAAATTCGGCTATAGATGCCTTTGGAAAATGAGGTAGTATTGTATTTTCATGATTTTTAAAATGAAACCGTGGGTAATTTACTCTCTCGTTGCCTAATGATTTTTTAAGGCCCCGTCTTTAACAGTAACATGTTAAAATGTAATGCGTATTTGCAAAATTTTGGCAGAAAAAAGCAAATGAAGTCGAGTTTCCATCCACTACAGTTATGCGAAGAAACTTTAGATGCTGTAGACTACCATGATTTTAGGGACTGCATCGAAATTAGCAAGACTGAGAGATTGAATTCAGTTAGAGGCAGGACAAGCAATGGGCCACCTAATGAGGGTTGAAATCTCCATGCTACCCTGACGGCGTCCACATTGAGCCAATTCTAGAGGCATTTTTCAAACAAGCTTTAGGTCAGGCATTTCAGGTTGTTGTAAGCAACCTCAAACATCGTCGTGGGGTTACTTGTCAGGCACTGACAACGTCCTGTCACATGGCTCAATTGCCTAGGCCTCTGTAACCCACTGTTGCCTATAAAAATAGACTAATATCAAGCTGCATTGCTGAAAACAGTAGTAGCAGCTGTCGTAAAGCCTAGATTTATTGTAAAATTAAAGATGTAGTCTTTGGACTCTAAACCTGTCTTGGCTGATGGAGTACATTTGGTGCAAGTAAAAAAAATTGTGTACATTTTGCTTTTTGTCAAACTATCACTTCCACGTATTGATTTGATTGCTGAATGAATGATTCTCTAATTTTCACATTCGTGTAAGGAGAAAATCAATCTATATGGAATGTTTCACACAAAGCTCGTTAGAACAGAGGCATGTATTTGTAATAATCTGCGTCTCTCCCAGGGTGACTCGACAGTGGTGGGAACCAGTAAGCTGAGGGACCTGTACGAGCGTTTTGAGGAGGAGCTGGGCCGCAGGCAGGAACGAGCCAAATCCTCCAGACCCAAGTGGGAGCCGCCAAAAACCAAACTGGACTTGGATCAGGGTACGATATTCAATCAAATTAGACAGCTGGAAGCAGTCGCGTCATGCCTAACACAACAGTATTAGTCCATTTCAGATGGGACGGGTGATATATTTTCGTCATATAACGATATTTCAAGACTTGCAGTACGAAACCTGGGTGTGATCTTAGATTCGGAGCTCTCTTTTATCCCGCCTGTAAGCGCAGTTACTAAAGTAGCTTTCTGTCATTTGAGGAATATCGCCACTCACTAAGTTCGGCCTTTTCTAGCTCAGAGCAGCGCAGAGAAACTTCATGCATTTGTTACAGCAGAGTTGATCACTGTAATGATCTTCTTACTGGACGTCCTAAGAAAACAATACATCCTTTACAACTGGTACAAAATGCAGCAGCATCCTAACAAAAACGTATCCTAAACTGCACTGACTGCCTGTATCGTTCAGGATCGATTTTAAGGTTCTGCTACTAGTTTTTAAGGCTCTAAATAAGCTTAAAGCACAGCAGTGTGTCTGTCTATGTTCCAGCATGCGATCTTAAATACAGAAAACATGAAGAGGCCTCGTTCAGTTATTCTGCTTATAAACTGTGGAACTCACTTCCACCTTTTATTAGACAGATCAGCTTAGTGTTCACTTATGAAGCATCTAAAACATTTCTCTTTAACTTGGCATTTAATTAACACTCTGTCTCGTGGTGTTTATCTAATAATTTGATCTGTGTCATTTCTTATGATTCTAAATTAATACTCAGAATTTCTTGTGTAACTGTTTATCACCTGTTTGTAAACTTCATGTATCAGTGCTGATCAGGAGGCTTCACAAGAAATGTGCAAATACAACCCCAATTCCAATGAAGTTGGGACGTTGAGTAAAACATAAATAAAAACAGAATACGATGATTTGCAAATCCTTTTCAACCTATATTCAATTGAATTCACTACAAAGATGAGATATTTAATGTTCAAACGGATAAACTTTTATTGTTTTTTTGCAAATATTCACTCATTTTGAATTTGATGCCTGTAACATGTTCCAAAGAAGTTGGGACAGGGGCAACAAAAGACTGGGAAAGTTGAGGAATGCTCAAAAAAACACCTGTTTGGAACGTTCCACAGGTGAACAGGTTAATTGGAATCAGGTGAGTGTCATGATTGGGTATAAAGGGAGCATCTCTGAAAGGCTCAGTCGTTCACAAGCAGGGACGGGGCGAGGTTCACCACTTAGTGAACAACTGTGTGAACAAATAGTCCAACAGTTTAAGAACAACGTTTCTCAACGTGCAACTGCAAGGAATTTAGGGATTTCATCATCTACAGTCCATAATATCAACAAAAGATTCAGAGAATCTGGAGAAATCTCTGCAAGTAAGCAGCAAGGCAGAAAACCAACACTGAATGCCCGTGACCTTCGACCCCTCAGGCGGCACTGCATTAAAAATGCTTATAACATTTGTTCCATTCTTTATTTGTGGCTTTGGCAGAATTCTAACTATCCATGAAACGGCTTTATCTCTCTGTCTGTGTTCACGTTTGTGTTGTAGATGAAAGCTCGAGTGAGTCTGAGTGTGATTCTGATGGAGACAGTAGCTGTTCCAGCAGCTCAGACTCTGAGGTGTTTGATGTCATTGCTGAGATAAAGAGGAAGAAAGCCCATCCTGACCGCCTTCACGATGAACTGTGGTACAACGACCCCGGACAGGTCAGACTGCACTCTTTTCTACAGACTACAAAACATGCAAAATGCACTATGTTGCCAAAAGTATTCACTCACCCATCCAAATCATTGAATTCAGGTGTTCCAATCACTTCCATGGCCACAGGTGTATAAAGCCGAGCCCCTAGGCCTGCAGACTGCTTCTACAGACATTAGTGAAAGAATGGGTCGCTCTCAGGAGCTCAGAGAATTCCAGCGTGGTGCCGTGATCGGACGCCACCTGTGCAACAAGTCCAGTCGTGAAATTTCCTCACTACTAAATATTCCACAGTCGACTGTCAGTGGGATTATAACAAAGTGGAAGCGACTGGGAACGACAGCAACTCAGCCACGAAGTGGTCGGCCATGCAACATGACAGAGCGGGGTCAGCGGATGCTGAGGGGCATAGTGTGCAGAGGTCACCAACTTTCTGCAGAGTTAATCACTACAGACCTCCAAACTTCATGTGGCCTTCAGATCAGCTCAAGAACAGCGTAGAGAGCTTCATGGAATGGGTTTCCATGGCTGAGCAGCTGCATCCAAGCTTTACATCACCAAGCGCAATGCAAAGCGTGGAATGCAGTGGAGTAAAGCGCCACCACTGGACTCTAGAGCAGTGGAGACGTGTTCTCTAGAGTGATGAATCACGCTTCTCCGTCTTTCAATCCAATGGACGAGTCTGGGTTTGGTGGTTGCCAGGAGACGGTCTGACTGCATTGTAAAGTGTAAAGTTTAGTGGAGGGGGGATTATGGTGTGGGGTTGTTTTTCAGGAGTTGGGCTCGGCCCCTTAGTTCCAGTGAAAGGAACTCTTAATGCTTCAGCACCAGAGATTTCATGCTCCCAACTTTGTGGGAACAGTTTGGGGACGGCCCATTCCTGTTCCAACAAGACTGCGCACCAGTGCACAAAGCAGGTCCATAAAGACATGGATGAGCGAGTTTGGTGTGGAAGAACTTGACTGGCCTGCACAGAGTCCTGACCTCAACCCCATAGAACACCTTTGGGATGAATTACAGTGGAGACTGCGAGCCAGGCCTTCTCGTCCAACATCAGTGTCTGACCTCACAAATGCGCTTCTGGAATAACAGTGAAAAATTCCCATAAACACTCCTAACCCTCGTGGAAAGCCTTCCCAGAAGAGTTGAAGCTGTTATAGCTGCAAAGGGTGGGCCGACATCATATTAAACCCTATTGATTAAGAATGGGACTCAAGTTCATATGCGTGTGAAGGCAGATGACCGAATACTTTTGGAAACATAGTGTATGATGGGTGTAAAAGTGCATCATGATGAAGGGCTCGAGGCAGCCTAAGGGGCCACAAGCTCCTAAAAGGAAAAGAATTAGGCACCAGTAGGTTTTTTTAAGTGCCAAATAATAATATACAAGTATTTTTCACTTGGCCATTTTCTACATGCATTCTACATAACCTCATCTGCCGGAAAAAAAAAAAAATATATATATATATATATAAGTTGCGCGTCCAGCCAGAGTTTTGTCATATGTAATATCTTTTTTGGATTTGGAAAAAAAAAGTTTTTTGTTAAAATTTGCTGTTAGATTTTTTTTGAGATTAGAGTCAAGATTGTAAACCTAGTTTTGGAGAAAATGGGGATGCTGTTATGATATTTGTTTGTTTATTTATTTATTTATTTATTTATGTGTACTTTGTGCAGCATTAAATTAGCATTTTGACCAGTCTGTGTTTATTCCGCAGATGAATGATGGTCCTTTGTGTAAGTGCAGTGCAAAAGCTCGGAGAACAGGAATCCGTCACAGTATCTACCCCGGAGAAGAGGTAACGCTGAAGTTACTGTACTGTACTAATGAGCTAACGGAAACCGTTTTTTTTGCTTATATGAACGTCTCAGTATATATTGTCAGTAGGCATTTATGAGCTGGGTTGCTCTTCTGCTCGTGTGAGTTTTGTTGTGTTTTGTAATACTTTTTGAAAAGTTTTGATTGTTTCTTTCAAGAACCTTTTTTTCTTTTTTCTCTGCTTAGACAAACTGCAGAGACTCTGATAATATCAGAAAGGTTGACAGTATTATTTACCTTTGTCCCTCTCAGCCAGTGAAGCAATGTCGCCCAATGAATAACAACGCTGGAAAACTTTTCCACTACCGAATCACAGTGTCTCCTCCCACCAATTTCCTGGTAGGTCCCTGATTTCCTAAGATAACATTTTCATTTGGGAGCCAAACTGATTAGAAACACCCAGAGAGGCTTCTCAAGATCTCAAGATCTACAACCTTAAATATGTGACCTTTATTTGGCCTTTCTTTGTTTTTTCTTTTCTTCTCTCATTTTTTTTAAATTTTATTTTATTCATTAATGCTGTGCATAACAAACGTATTGATATCTCCTCTGTGTGTGTTCCTCAGACTGACCGGCCCACAGTGATCGAGTATGATGATCACGAGTACCTGTTTGAAGGATTTTCTCTCTTCTCCCACACTCCTCTCACTAACGTAAGCGGCTGAATAACTTGCATGCTATTCCGCATAAACATTGCACAATTTGCATGTTATGCCAGTGGCGGTACTGAGAAATCAGTTAATCTATTCATGCTCCACCCACAAATGTGTTTTTTTGTAGCTTCTGTTGCTACGTTGGATGAGCTTTGCAGGACACTGGTCAAAAAAAAGTTCAGCTAGTAAGAAACTGCAGCAGGCAACTTGGTTTTTGTCAAACATAAGTAATGACTTATTAAATTAAAATGCATTAAGTAAAATTCAGTTTGCATTAAGGGCATCCTGATTACTTCCTTTTTGTTTTTCCTCTCCTTTTTTATTGAGGAATAAAATCAAAACAGACACATCCAGTAGTTCCACACATTCAAAAACTTCGGCAATTTTTAAAAAAAATTATCTTCCACAAAGAGACACGAAAACACACATACACACAGTAAAACAGACCAATTCTAACTAGACATTGCATATTCATGATAACAGAAAAATATTTATTACAGTTAGATTTAAAAGAGAATAATAAATAAATAATAGAAATATATAAATAGATCAATCCCCTCAGTCAGCTGGCACAACCTGAAGTGAATTAAAATCTAAAAAAAAGGATCCCGTTTGGAATAAAATGTTGCATTATTGCCTTTCAAGCAGCACCTTATCTTTTCCGTAGTAAGAAAACGTACGACATCCCGGAGCCACATTGAAATGGAAGGGGCTTTTGAAGACTTTGATTACTTCTTTAACAAAATTCTGTTCAAATTCTTTGATTCGGCAGCAATTAACTAACAGTGACAATCTGAGTATTTAGATGATCACTTTCATTCTCTTACTAGGAAAAAACCTTGCATCTCCGTTTTTGTCGTTTTTTCCTTTTTTTTAGGCAAAACAACCCAAAATGATTTAGAATAAAATCTTTTTAAGTTACTTTACACAGGAAGTTAAGTAAATTTAAAGAAATAATAATTTCTACTGTATGCTGTACACAGTTATATAGTACTCTACTATACACAGAGCAGCCTGTTTGCACCCAGGTAAGCTTTGTGTGAGTCATTGAAGAGGAGGAAACCCACACCAGCAGGATCTCTCAAATGCTAGGAAATGTATAATTAGTTAGTCTTCGCTTCTCACGCGTCAGTTTATAGCACTAATAAATGCAGTGTGGGAAAGTGAATGTGGACTAACGTTATCTTGAAACTAACAACATTAAAGAGGCGCTAGCAGACATGAGCATTATTGTTCTAAGTGTTGCTAATTGGATAAATAATCGTCCTTTTTTCAGTTGAGTGCTGTGGATCTTTGAAAGGCTCTGCATTTCCAGTTGAAAACAGCAATGAATGTGCCACCAGGTTAACGCTGCTGACGTTACGCAGCAATACAAAACTACTTCCGACCTGTCCTAGTTGTGAGACACGTGCAATAAATATGATTTGAAGTTTGAAATTATTCTTATGATTTTTAAACTCACAATAGTAATTTGAATACATTATATAACGTACTTATTACTGTTTAGAGGTAGAGTGGCCGAGTGGTCTAAGGCAGGAGGTTGGAGAACCAGCCTTGAGTTCAATCCCCTGAGCCGACAGTAAGTGACTGAGGTGCTCTTGAGCAAGGCACCTAACCCCCAGCTGCTCCCTAGGTGCTGTGGATAGGCCTGCTCACTGCCCCCTAGTGTCTGTCTTCAGTAGTGTAATCTTAATCTTGATTTCACAAACTGGTTTGTGTGATACTACGCCTTGAATTAGGTGAGGATAAATGGGATTTGTACCAGCATATTCATTCTTTCTCTCTCTCTCTCTCTCTCTCTCTCTCTCTCTCTCTCTCTCTCTCTCTCTCTCTCTCTCTCTCTCTCTCTCTCTCTCTCTCTCTCTCAGATTCCTTTGTGCAGAGTAATTCGCTTCAACATTGATTACACCATTCACTTCATAGAGGAAATGTCTCCTGAGGTCAGTTTTTTTCCTCCTTAGCACTGCTGCTCTTCCTTTTTATTCCTTTCTCTTTATTTTTTCTCTGTGCCTTTGTTAATGCCTTTTGGCTTGCTAGATTGTGTTGGGAAACATTTTATCATGCTGAGTGTCTCAGACTGAACATCTTGCTGGAAGTTGTTTTTTCTTTCCGTTTGTTTGGTTTTCTCTTTTACTTTCTCCAGCCATTTTTGTGCATGTTACGTTTTGTGCTTTCTCGTCTAGAAATGATCTTTAAATGTACAGTTTAAAACTTAAATATGTGAAATGTAAGTTGAAGGAACGTTTGCTGTGTCACACGTGAAGAAAGATCGGATTTGAGCCACTTTTACCTGCCGTGTGAACAAAGCCTTAGAAAGCCTTAAGTGTTTTAATTAGTTTAGTAGGAAGGAACTGCATTCTCCCATCTTTAACTGTGTGTGTGTGTGTGTGTGTGTGTGTGTGTGTGTGTGTGTGTGTGTGTGTGCGCGCGTGTGTGTGTGTGTGTGTGTTGCCCTTTTTCAGAATTACTGTGTGAAGGGGTTGGAGCTTTTTGCCTCGTATCTGTTCCAGGACATCCTCGAGCTGTACGACTGGAACCTCACAGGTAAGCTGACACTGCGCCAGGTTGTGTCCCTCTCTGACCTGTACAGCTCTGAATCACACAGCATGGTTAAGAGGCGGGACTTGTAAAACCAAAACTTTAGAGGCAAAAGACTTTTTAACAATAAAATGTTTGAATCATTTTTATGTGTAGACTTTTAGTGATCACCCAGAATGCTCCACTTTATTCACTCACACACTCAGGCTTGTTTTGAATGACCCAGCTGTGATATTGCCTCCATTTAGGTCCAGAGCACAGTGACCCCCCTGGCTGCCAGAGGTTTCACTTCATGCCTCGATTTGTCCGTTTCCTCCCAGGTCAGTCAGACTGTGTGTGTCTGGTATCAGGACAGCATGCTGTGTTTCATTTAAGTAGTTTTGTTAAAAGTGATTTATTGTATGTATTTATAGAAATGACATGTTTATTGTATAAGGTGTGTGTATGTATGTATGTATGTATGTATGTATGTATGTAGGTGTGTGTGTGTGTGTGTATGTATGTAGGTATGTATGTATGTATGTAGGTATGTGAAGAGCTTATGACAGACTTTAGCATCTGTTTTGCCCCAACTGTTCTGCTTTTATTAGCTAGTGTCCTGCTTGTGTAAATGGTATAGTATATTTATTTTTATGTCAACTGTGTGTGTGTGTGTGTGTGTGTGTGTGTGTGTGTTGGGGGGTATCCAAACCCAGAGATGCTGTACGTGCTTCCTCTGAGATACGTGAAGGGTTGCCGCATCTTTTCAAACTGCTAATTAAAAATAAGAAAGGAAGAAACACCCTTCCCACCCTGAGGAAGTGACAGATCTGTTTTAAACTGGGTTTAACTTTAGTGATGTCATTGTGTCGGTGTGTTTCAGATGGAGGTAAAGAGGTGCTGTCTATGCATCAGGTGCTGCTGTATTTATTACGCAGTAATAAGCCTCTGGTTCCTGAAGAGGAAATTGCTAACATGCTACAGTGGGAGGAGCTAGAATGGCAGAAATATGCTGAGGAGTGCAAGGGCATGATTGTCACCAACCCTGGCATGGTAATCCGAACAGGCACAAATGATTTCACTCACGCTCTTCAAATTGTATCAGTTTTTGGGGTAATTTAAAATGTAATAATGATTGTTTTATTACTCATGCACTAATGTGTAGGCTACAGGACAAGCCATGTAATCCAGTGATGACACCAGAGAATGGTTGGCATCAAAAACTATCATCTGTAGTTTTTGGGATATTTGTACTATGAACTGGCAGAGGAAGAATAATGTTGGTCTTTTCTGCCATTTTCTTCCAAAGTACAAATCAGAGAAGGCATTGTTCAAACATGTTCATCCCAAACAAAACTCCCAGCAAGTAGCTTATTTCAGCTTTTCTAGATCTGTAAACAGTGTTTATTACACAGTTCCTACTGTAAGTAATTAACTTCATTCATGGGAGCGCGATAGCTAGACCCACCTTAAATTTAGGAGTAAAATGATGTAAAATGATGTGTAAGCTTAGTGGTCAGTTAGCTAACCGTACTTTATTGACGTGGCGCATTCATTTACAATAAATTACTTCACAGCGTCCACAAATAGGACTGTCCAACTCATAACTGGAGCTTGTGTGACCTCAGTTTCAGGAGCATGGTCAAGGAGTTGGCTAGAGAGTTATAGGTTACAGATATAGTGTTAGAGCTGAGTGTTTATATCAGACATGATGCGACGCTCAGCGATTACAAATATTTTTTGTTTTCATGTTTTCATTCTTTTCAGTTCAAAGTCGGAAAGCAAAGGAAACGCACATCACTGTTAAAATGATTTATAAAGTGTTGGCTGACGTTTCTGTGCATCCCTTATTGTTATTGTCCATATTTTAGATTTTACTACTACTTTTTCAAGTGCAGTGAAACTTTAAATTGTGTACTGAATCATCGTGACATCAGAGTTTTGCACCTTTTCTGATGTGTGTGTATGTGTGTGTGTGTGTGTGTGTGTGTGTGTGTGTGTGTGTGTGTGTGTGTGTGTGTGTGTTTTAAACAGAAACCCAGCTCGGTACGGATTGACCAGTTGGATCGTGAACAGTTCAACCCTAATGTCATCACTTTCCCCATCATTGTACACTTCGGCATCCGGCCTGCTCAGCTGAGCTACGCTGGAGACCCCCAGTAAGTACATGTAACTGACTGATATTAAGGTTCTGTGAATTTATTGCCAATGGCGATTTTAGGTTATAAGGCTTTATTACGACTTTCTGTTGTTATGAGTTTAAGAAGTGGGACCGTTGAACACTGACGGTCATATCAGTCAGACAAGCACTGTGTGAAGGGAATTACACCAACTTTTTAAAGAGAAATGTTGCAGTCAATGAGATGTAAACTCTCTTTCAGAGTGGTTTCTTGTGAAGTGGCTGATTTCAGAGAAAGCTGGGTCTCTTGCAGTGGTACTGATGGGATGCATGATGTCTGAAACATAAATATAGTCATTTAATTTACTATCCAAAGTGAGCAGAGAGCCAACAGTAAGAGTAAAGCTGTCTATTGAATACTTCAATTTTGTTATTTACTGTCTTATTGTTGCTTTTATTGTTGTCGTCATAGTTACCAGCAGTTATCAATTATTTGTGCCAATCTCCAGTTAGTCCTGTGTGAGGAGCTGGCACCTGTGTGATGCTCATGATGACCTACACTCAGTTTGTGGGTTCTTAAAAGTGGTAAATGTGTTGGTTGTTTGGCTTTTCTAATGATTTTTCACTAAATATTTAAAGGATCGAGTTTATTGAATATTGACGAATGTTTGACATTTTGTATATGTAATGTTGATACTTGTAAAGGTAAAGTAGTGATGATCTTCTGGTTCTGATCACCACCAGTGTGAGCAATTCTGGCTCTAAAGCACATTTTTCAATCAAATCACTTTGACTGACTTACAGTGGTTTCATGTCGACTATCTTTCACCTAAAGCTGTTGGTGTGAGTTTCATGTTTTACCGATATAAATATATCAGCCATTTATAAACGTCATTGACGTTTTTAGCTCCCTGAAATCAGGATGGGTGACAGTATTCAGAGAGATGGGGCCGCCACTGCCTTTTTACTGTTGTCGTTTCTACTTCCTGCGCTCAGCCATCACGAGAATACCAGCTGATCTGTCTCTTTTACAGCTTCTCAGCTCTTCTTTTGGCTTTGTTACATCAGCACCTTTCCTTATTTAAAACGTGATGACAAGTGCATCCATTCTGCCACATCAAATAATGCATGCAGTTTGAAAAGGCTGTAGAAGAAGCTTTAGGCCTGCAGGGGGCAGTGTGGGGCTACAAACGGAGCTTTTATATCCATTCATTCAACTTTTATGCTGATGCTGGCTTTCGTTCTGCTCTGTATCTTTCTATCTTTCGTCAAAATGCTGTCGTTAGAGGCTCATCAATTATGTATCAGTGCGTAGTTCACGGTCTCTGTGTGTGTGTTTCTCACTGACGTGGAGAAGAGGGAAGTGGCAGCGTTTGAATGATGGAGATGCTGTTTTTGAGCTCCATGTTCAGGGTTTTATTTCACCAGTTGTGCTGCGCAGATGAGGAATCAGTCTTATTAAGTGTGCACATGGTGTTAGAGCTGTGCAGCACACTTTTTAGGCTATATCATGGCTTTCATCACCTCTGCTACAACACTCAATAGCTGCAGGTTTAGACCCGTTATAGATACCTGTAAACAACAACAAGCAGTCTTAAGTTCCTACATATGGTAGGGTGGAAAGATTCATCATTGAGCTGCCGCTTTTCAAAAATCATCAGTATGGCTACCAAAGTGGTGTTGGGGTGTTCTTAATGACCGAATACTATGAATGTACTATGAATCTAACATACCTGTATATTGTGTTACTGTCCTGCTGTGAAGCACAATTAGAGTTAGATTTCAGAACCATTAGCCAACTGTGTTTTGCACGCAGACGAATTGGACCCATCCGTGTAGTGAAACGCCCACCTACATGCACACTGGTGAACACACACACTAGGGGACAGTGAGCACACTTGCCCGGAGCGGTGGGCAGCCCTGTCCGGGCTGCCCTGGGAGCAGTTGGGGGTTAGATGCCTTGCCTAAGGGCACTTCAGTCAAGTACTGTTGCCTGAGGGGATCGAACCAGCAACCTTTCGTTCACAAGGCTGGTTCCCTAACCTCCAGCCCACGACTGCCGAGCCTTAATGCTAGCTCGTGGTCGGGTAGGGGAAGTCAGGTCAAGGAAGCACCTAAGTTGTTTCTTTAATTGTGCTCTAGAGTAAGCTAACTACAGTAAGCAGAGCAGTGAATGTGTTCACATGCACTCAATAATCTGGTAAAAATCGGATTCCTGCAGTTATGATTATTTAAATGGCCCTGTAAACAGTATTTCTTAGATCAGACGAAGGTCTAGAAATCTGATTAAGAAACTGATAAAGATCCTGGATTTTCGCTCAGATTTGTCAGTGCATGTGGGCTCTTACTCTGATTTCTTTCAGATTTCTCAGTCTGCGCATGTGCAATAACATACCGCGGCACTGGAAATAAGCAAGCAGCATCGACACGAGACGCAGCAAAACACAAGCGACGCTGAAACCAAATCCCAAATGATTTCACAGCCACAACTTACTGGTAGCCTGGCGCACTACATTCAGGAGTCAAGCCACAAGTCAGAGAAGGTCAATATTCTGGCCTACTTGGCAAAAAAAGGGCTAATTTAAATTGAAGTCCTACACAATGCCATAGTAGCCAGGAGCTGATTGGATGGAATCCCATTATACTAACATCATATTTTGTTCATTGATTCTTGAGTATTGTGACCACCTCCATGTTTCTACACTCATTGTCTATTTTATCAGCTCTGCTTACCGTGTGTGTGTGTGTGTGTGAGAGAGTTTATAAATGTGTGCATATATAAATATATCAAAACAAAAGACTGAAAAACAACCAAAGTGGAATGCACCCACACACAGTTATCATAAAATCTCTTTAAACTTCTAGACTCAGAAGTAAACTCTGGCCAGTCTTTGTAGTTGAGCCTCCTGGAGAGTTTAGATGAGAGTACCTACTGAATAACAGAGCTGGTAGGATTGAATCTCTCAAACAGGCTTCCCTCTGTACTGATCTGTAACAGATCTTCAGTTGTGGAGAAACACCAGCTGCTTGGAATAGAATATTTAATTCTGTCCTGAGCTGAGAAATCTCTTCCACACTGCTCCGAGGAGACTGGCAGCAAATAACTGACCTCTTGCATGAGTGTACTGCGCCGGCTGCAGCAATCCACAATAAGCAAACCCTAAGTTAGCTTCTTATTCACCAGCTTCTTACTCAAATTTTCCTCTGGCACCAGAGTGTAACTGCTGCACCGAAAAGAAGTCGGCATGTAAGAAGCTAGTTTCGTCTAAGGTAACGAAACAATTTTTTCCTAGTTCCGAGAGCTTTTTTTCACGTTAAGAAATATTGTAGGTAGGGCTGGGCATTAAAACGATAACGATAACTTTCCGATATAGTACACCATTCTCACACTTCCACCTTCTACCGACAGCCCTGGTGGTGTTTTCTACTGCAAGGAAAGCAACACTACTTCGTTGTCGCCAGGAGAGGGCGCACTTTCGAGTTTTTCGACATGGTTAGAGAGGGAGGGGGGTGACAAGTAAAAATGAACTGCCAAATATACTTTAGCAGCGTCTGAAACATGGAGTTATAGCTATATTCCATGTTTGAGCGGCGCGAGCTGTGATCTGTTTTCCTGTGACGGAGTGTAAGTGGCAAGTGGCGTAACTGTACTGACCTACAGTGAACTCGCCTGTTTCCTTGCATCCTAACAAGCTTTAGCAGCATTAAATCACGTCTACTCCTCACACCTAACATCCTGTTACAGTCCTCAGACAGTCATATTTGAGTATTAGTGCATTCCCAAGCAGTGAAAGTGAAAGAAGTGGGTTCATGTGAGTTGCCCTGATTTAACCTAAAGTAAACTGAGGAAGCTGTGAGGTATTAGAGAGCGGGAGAACGCTATCTTTCCAAACTAGCTGTTTTCAGCAGATGACTAACTTGAAGCAGCGCTCAGTCACCCGCGCCACGCCGTGAATTGATGAAACTATAGATCAAACAAGACACAGAAGCAGCACATTCAGTTTAAACTTACCTGAAAGGAGTTCTGTTTGCCTGGTTAGATATAGTGTAGTTCACCCCTCAAACTACTACAGAGAAATCCAGTTGTCTGCTAGCTGGTATTTGAATACTGTGAAATGCTCCGACATGGATGTGGAAGGACTGACTGCAGTAAGGTGGTGTGATCCATCGCTGACATACCGAGACAGCTAATGTTTGCTGTTCGTACTATGTTCGTTGACATTGTTGAGAAACTAAACAGCCATGGTTTTCCAGCTGGTAAAAACAGCTCACCAGACTCTTTCTCCCACTCTCCCATCACAGATTTGTGAAACGTTCCACTGTTTGTGTTATGATGTTAATTTTGTTTATCGTGATAACATTTTTGGCCGTATCGCCCAGCTCTAACTGTCGGCCGTGTTAAACAGAACTGTAGAAATCATTCTAGTCAGTATCATATTTTATAGGGTTGCTACAAAATGTATGCGTTTATGACGGGCTATGAACAGCATCTCATCCACATACCTGACAGTACTTACAAGACTTGGTCATAATTAACCTGATGTTTTACCCATTGTAGGTTAAAAGGGTGGACTTGTGTGAGCTGGGAAGGAGGCTCCCAGTCCGTTCTGCTAGCTCTTAAGCCAGTACTAGTCATACCCAGTGAGGCTTCACATGCCCGGGGTGACTTGCTGTCCTCTAAATGAGGTCTTTTCTCCTCGTTGGATGATGTGCCAAAATCTTGGCTTGTCTAGGTTACATTTAAAATTGAAAAATACCTTTTTATTGTTTCTTAGAAAGTGTGTGTGTGTGTGTGTGTGTGTGTGTGTGTGTGTGTCTTTCATTGGGTAATAATAATTAATAATGTGATAACTCCAGCAAATCAGATGTTGTCAATAATAATAATAATTGTCAATAATGCTGTACAATTGAGTAGTAAAGTAACAGAAAATGGTCTGTAGCGTTTCTCAGGTAAGCTGGCTAAGACGTGCTTACTCATGGCAAATCAGCAATTTCCATTATTTTATACTCAAATATGATTGACTTACACTTTATTGGGTCTGATCTGATTGGCTAAGCCAGATGTTATGCTTTCCCCCATACAGCACAGGACTGTCATCTCCCCGCAATCTCTGTTGCAACTTGGACATACCTTATTTCGTCACTGTTGCTACGGCTACAACCCCTTTAGCGAACTATGTAGAGGATCCCTGCTCTCCATTGTAGCTTCGTGGGGGAGGGGGGGGGTGATTTGTGTATATGAATAGGGATGGGAGGTGGGCTTAAGTGTAAAAAATAAATAAATAAATAAAATAAAAAGTCAAACGTCGTTCATTTTATACGCACTTCGGTTTTAACTATTGGCCCTTTGTCAAACATAAGAGACATATACAAAATATGACAGACTATAAATATAAGCCTTTAACTGTAATATAAGTTTATTTAACATTTTTAAGCATGTGCTGTTCTCAATATCAAGCAAGTGCAAATGATATGACTGTGTGTTTGTTTTTACGTGTGCCTCATTACTACCACAGGCCCTCTGTGATCTAACAATAGGTGGCAGGTCATCCTCATGGGACAGGCTAAGTTTACATGCTAGCAGACGCTGGCTCGTTACACCAACTCCACCGCTCCCTTCAATGCCCTCAAGCTAGTCAAGCTGGTATGGGATTTTTTTTTCGTCTCTGTTGTTCCATTTGTTAGGATATTTCCAGTTGAACTCAGGTGTATTGGAATCGGGTCTAATGCAATTTTACTGCAACCGAGCCCATTCCCCAACTGTGCAATATAGTGCAAGGACCAGGTGTGGAATTGAGAGCAGGTTTCTGTATGTGTAATAACATTTCAAAAGCTGAAATACAAAACTGCCACCCAAAGATTGAATATTGTTCTGAATGCCAAAACAAAAACACACAAGGTTTAACTTTTTGTGCAGTTTCCAGCAGATTTGTGTGCAAAAGAGGTGATATTAGTAACAAAAGGCCAAATTAGATTGACGAGATTAATTATGGGAAGCAGTTGACCCAAAACATAGGCTGTGCTCACATTCTCTGGTTGAAGTGGCACAAATCAGATGTTTTGCCCTGATGTGACTCAGATCTGATGTTTTCAGGGCTGTGTGGAGACATAAATCTGATATTTTCACATCCGACCTGAGCCGCTTTCGTACGTGGTCTTAGATCGGATACGTATCCGATTCATGGCCATGCGACCTTAATATGACGCTCAGATCGGAATTCATGTGCTTCTTCTCTGCGCCATCGTTCAGCGTTACCATGGCAGCAGCGCCAAACGGAAGCTAAAGCCTGTAAACGGTGGAAAAGCAGCTCATCTCCCCTTTTTCTGCTTCGTCTGGTTCTACTAATGAAGCTGAGAGCTGATCAGAGTTAATGATCTTCTCAGCGAAGCTTGTTCTGCTTGTTAGTTTGTGATGATGATGCAGTGATTCGTTCACATGATGTTACTGAGTAGGAGGAGCTCATGAGGGTCATTTCAGGACGCCGGTTCATCACATTTAATAACAGATTTGATTCACTTACCTAAACGAGTGTGAACCATCGAGTCAGAGAGGTCGGATTTGAGCAGAGAGGCTGTAATGTGAACGTAACTTTAAAGGCCACCTGTGCTGGCAAACAGCTCAGACATGCCAAGGCATGGGCTCTAAAGAGCTCTTAAGGTGCCCTGTGGTATCTGGACGTTATCAGTAGGATTTTAAAGTCCTGTAAGTTCCGAGTTGGAATGCCCGTGGTTCAGGTTTGTTGTTGCACCACATTCGACAGATGCTCGATCGGAGATCTGGGGAATTTTGAGAAAAAGAAATGCAAAATCAACAAATGGACAATAGTGAAAGCAAAGCTTGCAAAATAAGTAATACATTTATGTCACAGTGAAAATGAGTAAAATGTTTTTGGGAAAAAATAAAATGAATTCTTTGTATTTGCAACAAATTTCTGACATTTTGATACTCAATATTTTACCTGTGGACTCCATATACATGTCTGGAGCTGCCTTAACCCTTGTGTGGTGTTTGGGTCTGTGGGACCCATTTTCAGTGTTTAACAAAAGACAAACATGCAATTAATTATTATTTCTACCTGAGATCTCCTGGCCTTTGCTCATTTTCCGTCAGGAACATATAAAACAGCACATTTTAAGTGCCTTCACACTGTAAGCCCCCTACACTTTTATATTACATGGGGAATAAAAGTGGAGGTGCTGTGTCCCATCACTCTGTTTTCCTCCTACATGGCCTTGTGTGTGTGTGTGTGTGTGTGTGTGTGTGTGTGTGTGTGTGTGTGTGTGTGTGTGTGTGTGTGTATGAAGATTAGAGGCTGCTGACTGGCTACAGCTGCTAAAGGGTAACCCTACGCTGGCCACTTGTGATATTTTAAACATCTGATATTTTTACATAAATTGTTTTTGGCTGCATTGATTTTAAAATAATAATAATAATAATAATAATGTGGTGGGTCCACCAGACCATTGAGTAACAAAAACATGAAAATTAAAACTTGTAATATCTGCCGTACTCGTATTTCTCTTGTGTTCTAGCAAGCTGCCTTTTGACTCTAAACACCAGCATGAAAAATGTGAGTGCATGGCTGTTCCAGTCTGTTCTGCTGCTTGCTGCGAGTGACATGCAGTCGGAACAATGGAGCATAAACACTCCCGTACCACATTTTCTCTTGTCACTTGTGACCAGTTGAGGATGACAGTCACAGAAACGTTCTGCTTGACCAGGCACACTTCTCGTTTAAAACCAGTGTTGGCAGAACCAGCACATTCCAAGCTGAGAGAAAGGAGCAGTGATGGGCCGCACACATTCACAACAGTCAAGCAGAAAACAGCCTCACCTAGTTAGTTGCTAACGAAAAGGCAAAGAGAAATATTAAAGACAAACATTGATCATTTGGAGGTGAATGGACTTATTTGCATTAATAAGCACTCAGCTGGTTTCCTGATACGTTTAATCTGCAGCGAGAAACTGTCAAACAATAAGAAATCGTGAACCTGAAGCCTCGGGCACCATATAAGGTGGTACGGGAAACTTTGAACAAGAAGCTGGCAAATGAGAAGCGACTTCAGCCTCGTAAAAAAAATGTATACATATGCTTTTGAGGAAAAGGTTCCTGCCAGAGATGTGAGAAAAGCGGCTATAGCTGAGCCACAGCTTAAAGCAGAGCAGAGTCTGCATTTTGATTTATATTATATTTTTAGCTTATACTAGAACACTAGTGCAAACTGAGAGACATTTAAAACCAAGATGGTAAAACGGTACTTCATTGAAGTGGACATAAATGTTAAGAGCCGCAACGTTTGAGTGGCAGATCCCTGGGCTAGAGGATGGAACAACTGATGATGATTGTCAACCACACTGACCGGGACCATGCAGTCTCAAAGATGGTTAAATAGACATTAATACATGCCGTTTGTTTGTGTGCACTAGAAATGGTCTTATTTTTGATGAGATCTTTAAAAGATATTAAAAGTCTTTTGAATTTGATTTAAATCTTGCTGCACACAATTTTGTTCAACTAAGATTTAAGTGCCTCATACTTTTGCACAGTGCCGTCTGTTCAGGTGATTTCATTGGATGTTGTTTTTGTGAATCGGCTCACCTCACAGGCACACAAGTAGCCGTATTTTGCAGATTATTCCGCACTGTTACAGCCTCACTCGGGATGTTCAAATCAATCTTATTGGCCTGTAAAAGTTGCTGTAGCTGTGACCGATTGACTAAATGAGCAGAGGAGCTTCTGGCAAAAGCATTGGTGTGTTTTGTTCATTTCAATTTCAGGATGGCCATTCTTCATCCAGCCGGTTCTGATTTCCCAGTTTTTCACACAAGGCCAGTTTTATTGATGAGGTTGACACTGGTCAATTTACATGTAAATTAGCTCTAAAAGCATCCTAGTTAACAACTGTCAAAGAAGGTGTACAGAGGGTCCAGTCTGCCTGCAGGGGGAGCTGCAGCTCAACACAAAAAGAGTAAAGCAAAGACGAACCTGTGTGAGAGAGCCTTCTGTACAGTCATATGCAGAAATTTGGGCCCCAATCAAATGACCCGTTTTGTTGGTTGAGTGAAAATAAGTGAACACCTCCTCTGCAGAGGCCGCACTTTTGCACATTTTTAATGCACAGTTGTGTTTATTTGCTGAATTTAACAAAAAGGAAAACTTAAAATGTGGCCTGTGTTAAATTTTTTTGCACATTTCATTTTTGTTAAATATGTTCAACTCCAATAAATGTCAATAAATAGAAATTGTGCACCAAAAACTGCAGGAAAAAAAACATTTAAGTGTGCTGTAGAGGATGGGTTAATGTATTTTCGTTTTGGGTGCTCTGTATTTGTTCTCGAGTCAAAATATAAACAAAAGAACACTTATTCGTCTAGCATACGTGTCATGTGCCTGTAAGCCATGCCCCTCGGTGAGCCCAGCATGCTCCAATTGGTCAGCTCGCCCACTGGTCAGTGGCCAGAGCAGTTGAAAGCGGTAGTAGCATCCTTCTGTACGTTCCGCCTCTGAATAAATGAGGAGAAAAATAAACCCAAACAAATTCTTCTCAGCTTCCATTAGTTGCTGTGAGTTGTGTGAGGGTGTGCCAAGCTTGCCGGTAGGCGGGCAATAAGGATTATGTTACAAGATGGCATCTTGATGGCAGGCGAGAAAAGTGGTTACTGTGGCACAGAGTTACTCGTTCTGCTGTTTGCTTTGAACTTTGTAACAAACTTTGTTTCAGACTGTTTACCCTCTTTAAAAGCTACATAACACACTAAATGATGGGGGGGTGGGGGTTATTGTCCAGGTTGTTAGTGAGGGGCGAATATTGGAGAGATGTATGGAAAGAGCTGCTGGTAATGATAACCTTTAGACTTGGTTTAGCCTTTAGAATAACAGCCCAAACACTTTTTAAAAAGGTTCTATGTATAGCCATCTACAGCACATTTGGCTGAAGAACCTTGTGTTTTTTTGCATTTCATGATGCAAAAAAAAAATGATTTGTGCAGAGGGTTCCTTGTTAATGGTTTGAGCTTGAACTCTTTCTTGACTAAAGAACCCTTGAAGAGCCTTTTTTTATTATAAAAAAAAATATTAAGGCCTGTTTTTAAGCTATTTTACACAATAAAACTCTTTGGCATTTCATTCATTTGTTAAAAATGGTTCGTATTACTAACTATATGTTGTAAGTATGTATACTGAATACTGGCAAATCACCAGCAACGTGCATTATTGGCACATCTACAGTGAACGAGTTAACCAGCTTGCATGTCACGCAAAAGCAGTGAGTTATGGTTAGTCTTTTCATGTCAGTCGAACAGTCCTTCCCTGTCAAAGCTGTGATGATATCTTGCCAGTAGATAGAGGTAGAGCTGTCGAGACTCTGCTCCTAACGGTCTGTGTTAGTGCTCTAATTTGAGGCGATAATGTCAGCTTTAATCGCCCTGGACAGACCAAATGCATTTCCTTCTACTCCGAGTTGATAGCTGGCATGTTCTCAACTGTATTTATTTCCCTGGATAAATGACAGTGTGGTGGTTATCGGGCCGTCTGTCTGGAGCACAAAGAAGCAGGACTGATTTATAACTGCGCTGGACAAGACCAACAGAGTTTTGCATGTACTTGGGTGTAACATGGTTTTTGAGGGGCTTACAGGGGACCAGTTATATTAATTTTCAGCATTGTAATTTCATTTTTGGGGTCAACTAGAATAGATTAACGTGCTTCATACTGTACCTCTCCACCCTCTCTGTTTCTTTAAGCCCTCCCTCCCGATGAGCCTAGTTTACTCGGACTGGTCAGCTCGTCCACTCTGTCGTGAATGGTTAACCCACAGAGTGGTTCCACCCCTTCATGTTCCGCCCCTGTCTTGCAGTCTACAGACAGGCTCTTCTCTCATGAGCATCTGCTAGCAACGGTGTGGCTACTTTTCCAATGGTTTCAGTTCTGTCATATTAGTTTGAGCCAGAGTCAGATTCTGACAGTCAGGTCAGCGTCTTCTTGACACGGCTACAAAAGTGAACTCTCGGCCTCCAGTATTTGCTGCGAGTTGTATGAGGGCGCACCAAGCTTGCAGGTGGGTGGGCAGTAAGGATTGGGTTACGAGGTTGCATCATATTGTAACAGTAGAAAAGGACTGGAATTCCAATAAGGCAGAAAAGTGGTATTTGTGGGAGAGAGTTACTCCCTCTGGTGTGTACTTTGGGCTACATAACACACAAAATGAAAGGGCAAAACCGGAAAAGCATAATGGCTCCCTGTTAAAACCTCACTTACTGGCTAGAGCTGACCAAAAGGCTCCTTTCAGTCTTTGACAGTGTGGTTATAGAGAGTCTGGGCTCGGCTGCATTGCTCATCACTGACTTCAACTTCATACAGCCTCAGTAACCTGGTCCGGGTTGCCAGATTGTGAGTAATGCCCCAGAAAAGCATTTAGTGCTACTTGCTATGCCAATAAATGTTCACAGTTGAGTGTTTTTACACGGTTTTACTGTCTCACATGGACGGAGACCAAAAAACTCAGACCCCTCTAAACGGTCCCATGGTTTGTGCATCGTGAAACCTAAAAGACCAAGTTTACCCTGATTGATTCAGTTCAGTCCAACAGAATTAACATATTACTGCCTCAGGAGTTTTTGATCTTGGTTTCCGTGATCATTGCCTGATCGGATGCATTAGAAAGGCTACCACGAAAAAAAACAGGCTCTCAGCTGGCGGTTAGAAGAATATGTTAAACATTTTAATGAGTAAGCTTTTCTGACCTAACAATGAGGGAAATTGAACTTGCGTTTAAAGTTCCTGATGTCAGTTTAGCACTAGACCATTTCAGTAACTCGTTCCTAGCAGCGGTTAACATGCTGCCCACAAAAAGCTATGAATAAGAGATGGATTGAGTCCCTGGTTTACTAGTGAAATTTAGCTTGGAGTGTTGCCAGATGCACCGGGGGGGGGGGACTGACTCTCAGTTAGGTGACCTGAGAGATGGATGTACCTCTGCAAGTAGACATGCCAAATCAGATCATTATCTCAGCTTGATCACCAACAATTCCAACGTTCAGAATGGCAGTAAATTCTCTCAACACCTCTGTTAGCCCACCAAAATTGTAGTTGATAATGAATTGGTAGATCAGAAAGAACTTTGCTAAACTTTTAATGTAACTTTTTCTTCAGGCAGTCATGTATTCGAAAACACTGACAAACCTTCTTTTGAATCAGTCTGACTTAATTTCTGCTGTTAACCGGAGCCACGGTCTTTTCATGTCTCAGACTCTGTCCATTAATAGTAGCTAATGCTCTCACTGCTGTCAACCCACTGAAAACTATAGGTGAGGACGGTTTGGACCCCTGTTCCTTGCGTCTTGCATCCCCAGTTATTTTATAATGTGTTACATACATATTTTATCTTTTTATATTTAACCTCGTAGAATTCTCGGAATCTGAAAAACGGCTCATGTTATACCGCTGCATAAAGGAGAGGCGACAGATCTAATTAACTGTAGATCGGTCTTAAAACTGTTATGCTTTGCTAAAATTTCAAATAAAAAAAAAGAAAAAAATCCTGTTTCACTTTCCGTCTGGCTTTAGAGAAAAACACAGCACCCTCTCTTTGACCACACCAGTTTTAAACGACCTCTCCATGGCCGTAGACAGGAAGAAGCACTTCTGCTGCCTTTTTTATTGACTTAACAAAAGCTTTCAACACTGTGGACCACAGGCGTCTTTTGAGATGCTTACAAATGATTGGCTTTAACAATGGGCTCGAAATTACTTCGTGAACAGAAAACAATGTGTTGCACTGGGTAACCATGAATCAGATGCAGCTCCTGCAACCAAAGGAGTCCCACAGGGCTCAATCCTGGGCCCAGTTTTTGTTTAATATGAATTTCAGTGATCTTGCTGCCTCCACTACAGGCTGCAAAGTGCACTTGTTACACAGATGACATGGTTTTATACAGTCCTGCTAAATCTGCTCATGCAGCAATAGAAAAAATCCAGTGCTCTTTTAAAGCCTTACAGATTCTTTTGTTCCAGTACAAATTAGTTTTTAAAAGCCAAGAAAACTAAGTTTATGCTGCTGTTCAAGTATTGATTTTATTACTGTGAATGTTCCTGCCCTGACAGGATCGAGCACTGATTGAGTTATAGAGTAGAAGTACCGGGCTGAGAATGGATAAGACACTTAAATTTGAATCTCATATTAATAAACTTGTCAGCAAGTGTAGACGGAGGCTCGGGTTCTCATATGGAAAGAAATCTTATCTGCTATGTAGAAAGAAGACAAAGAAGTCATGGACTCGTGGAGGCAACCTCACTATCAATACGGGACTACGGTGATGTAGCCTATAGACATGCGTCTGCCAGTGCCCTCAAACCACTAGACTCAGTCTGTCACTCCACTCTGAGCTTCATTACTGGTGGCCCTTACAGCTCTCACCACTGCGTGTAGGTGTGCAGGTGTGTAGGTGTGTGTGAGGTGTTTTTTTTTTTTTTAATTTTATTTATAAATCACTCTCCAGCCGTCTTATATCTCATCTGTGATCTCTGTAAATAACAGTAATTATCAGACTCGCTTTACTGACTGCATCACCTGTCAGACACCTAGATTTTTCACTGAACTGGGAAAATCTGCAGCACACCAGCTAGAATTTACTCTAAAACTCGGCTCGATTTTGAGCCTTTAGCCTCCAGCCACCTTCAGACAGCCTGGGACTGTTTTAGTTGAGTTTAGCTCTTTAACTGTTTAACTGAGAAATCTTGCCCTGTCTGGTTTTCCCAGGTTTGGGGGAAAGGCTAACTGTCTGAGGTCAGTCTCATGTTGCTGTTATGCAGCCAAGTAAAATTTTCATACAGTTCATTTTCTGAAGGAGGAGGTTGTTGTTGTTTTTAGAAGGTAAAACAGTCCCACATTTACATTTCCCTTCTTTTAAAACATGCGTCTTTGACAATTGATTTGGAGTGGAATAAATAACAGCCACAAAGTCAAGTCAGGTTAGTTATCTAGACACTTTATCTACTGCTCAATTCAATATCATGCTGCTATAGCAAACTTGCACTCTGGAGTTCATATTGCTGCTAACTGCCTACTCTCCTACTCTCCCTCTCTTGTGTTATTTACCTTATATTTATCTATTTTAATAACAGCTCTTGGGTGTAAACTGGACCATGAGATCTTAATTTCGTTCCACCTCATGTACCATGTGATGCGAATGACAATAAAATCTCCTTGAATCCTTATGTGTATTGAAAATATAGAATGTTCAAGAAACGGTGGAATTCATTTATTGCTGCAGCAGCTCCTACAGACAACATGAAATGCATGGAGAAAAGGAGCAAAAATGACAATGCAGGAAGGTAAATAAAGTACTCCACACCTCAAGAATACAGTAAATAGTATCAAGGACGCCAAACTGTACAGATGGGTGGCAGTGTGGGATGCAGGAATGACAGGGATGAGTAGCTGAAATAGATAGATATGGACAATGTCGCTCTATTGTTCTCTTAATTAATCTTGAACCTTTAAAATATGATAAATTAATACAAATTAAGGAACCACAAACACTTTGTTTCAGTAACTTCCGCGAATTGTTCTATAAATACAAGTCAGGTAGTTCTGGACCTTTACTTCAGTTTTTCACTTATGATGCAAGGGGTTAAGAAGTTTAGCCTAATTTACATAATTTAAAGAAATAGTACTGCAAAAAATCAGATTTACTTGGCTTTATACTTACTGCAAATGAACTTGATCAGGCAAGACATGTTTGGTGTCCAGGTTTAACTTCTTTAGTTTAGAAGCAGAGATGCAAGCCTAACAGTGCTAACATGCATTAGAAGTCAGTAGTCACCCTAATCGTTTCTGCAAATAAGTGCGAAAGTCTTGATATATTTGCTTCAAATTACTTAAAAATGACTACAAATTACTGTCAGATTATAAGTTACTTCAAATGGCATTTTCATCTGCATAACGTCCTGCTTTCCCGTACCCAAACTCTGGGGGGACCTACAGGACTGTGCGAAAGTTTTAGGCATCTAAGCAAGTTTTTAACCAGTTGACCTCAGCAGTGAGTTTATCACAATATACATTAGAATAAAGTCGTATTCATAATTCAAATAAACAGAAAACATTAAAAAGTAACAAGAATTTCTTGGGTCCATATTTTTCCTGGACACCTTCACAGCCGCCACAGAGACTCGTTAATATCATCAATTACATCATGAGCTCAATTTACTGAGCACTGATTGGTCAAACCAGGAGCTGCTTTTTAACTACATATAATACTGGGCTTCCTCGAGGAGAGGCTTGGAAATGGGTAAACAAACACACTAACATCCAGAAAATCACTGTTTATTTGATATATATAAAACCATTATTAATTAATATTCTTTAAATTTTGTTTACTCAAATATTAACACTTTTCTCAACAAATAAACACAAACTACTCAAATAAATACATTTTGAAAATGTGTCTTGGGTGCCTAAGACTTTCGCACAGTCCTGTAGCTCGGGGGCGTATTGGAAAACGTCGTAAAGCAGGTACATTAGCACAGTTACATCCAAGGCTTTCCTCCTGTAAGAGTTAGTAGTTACACATCAAATAGCAGTTCTCCTGTCTTTGGGCATCTTTTACGGAATGTTGGAATTTTTGCCTCAGGAAAGAATTCCTGTTATCCTAAATAGCTGCCCCCTCTTTTAGCTACACAGGCTTTTTTCATTTTTATAGTTGTAAAGAGTCATACTTTGTTGTAAACAACATCAATTTGTCTGCGTTTGAGCAGGTTGAGAGAGGCAGGTTGTATTTTGCTGCATCACCCAGCCGTAATTATTATGAGCTTCCAGTACTTGTTAGCGTTAACCTCTTGGCTCCAGGGCGAAACTAAAGAAGCAAACGTCAGGTCCAAAACATGTCTTGGCTGATGGGATACATTTAGGCTAAGAGGGAAATTATGTGAATGAGATATTTGGCCAAACTGATGTTAATGGAATTCCGGTTGTGCTCTTTAGTCCGGAAGTGCTGCTTTTTTGTGTTTACCCTGCTGCCATGCACCTCATGCAGCCCATTATTTTGTCAGTCACACACTGACATGTCTTCACTGTGTGGCTGTGTTCTGAAAGATTGTGTAATTGTGTAAAAAGCCTTTCACACTAAAAGGCTGGCGTTCTAACTGCACCACTTGAGAGCCGACTGCATGAAACAAGGCGTCGTGTAATACATCAGCCCTGTGAGGGCGTTCCTCACAGTGAGAGCTAGCCAGGCTAAAGTACAGCCTCCACATGGCGGCGGTAGTTTCAAAGAAGCGTTACAGCTAAACTTCCCCAAATAGACAGTGCCGGAAGACCACAAACGGCCATATGAATTTATTTGTTGTACATTTATTTTAATGTTTTTATGTGCAGATTCATCCAATATGTTTACATTTTCTTATGTTATTTGTTGTTTTACTTTATTTTACTTTATTTTTCAGAAATAAATCTGTTTGACAGGGTCCTGTTCTGTTAATTCAATTCAATTCAACTTTATTGTCATTATACAATACAGGGTAGTACAGTATACTATTGGGCTACTTTTCCAGTGCAGTAATAAAAGATGCATAGTAAACAGTGCAAAGACAAAAGACAGTAAAAGACAGACAAACTGTGCATAGGCAAGTGTTATAGGTGTATTGGATGCATATACAGTTAGTGCACAGTCAGATATTCAAGTGTATCAGGTATATAGACAGAAATGTGCTGGTGAATAACAGTACAGTACAGTAAATGTAAACAGTGATCTGTATATAAAGTGTACAGTGCAGGTGCAGAGAAGCAGGTTATGTTACATATGTTATAATACATATTTTTATGTAAAAATCATCTGGTTACAGGACACAGAAGTGCCTTGAATTGTGTTTTCCATTGATTTATCAGACCTTTTGTAGCGAAGGTTACGACTCCGCCCTCAGTCTGTTACAGTTAGCCCCGTCTGTGGGGTAAGTTGTAACATCTTCGCTCTCTGCTTGAAGCGGAATTGTTCAGAGACAGTAGGTCCTGGAAAAAACAACATGGGTTAGATTGTGTCCCACGTTCCCCTTCTAGTAAATCCAGGGTGTAGTACATGACACTGAATGTACCAGCACGGCCGAACATCATCAAACGGAAAGGAGCCGAATGTCTGAGGGAATAATGCCTCGTGTTCTCTCAAGTCCTCTATAGGAGGTGCTATTGCATAAAGTGTCAGGAGCGTGTGGCCACACTGCTAATGAATATAGTAGAAATGAATGATGCTGATGTGTTTCCTGCTTCATTATACACGATGACTCTCTGTAGGCTCGCAGAAACGGCGTGTGTGTGTGTTTTATGCATTCGGAATTGTGGAAGAGTGCAAGAGGGAGAAATTTAATTAAGGACAGTGAGACAGAGAAGTGTGTGTGTGTGTGTGGGGACACACACCTGGAGGGTCCCCGTGTCCCTCCCGCAAAGTTTCTTCTCAATGAGGCAGAGATGACAAATGCCTGGATGGATAGGGACTTCATTATATAGCCCTAAAGAGAGACGGGGAGGAAGAGGAGGGACTTTACGGCCCTGTGAGGTCCCTTTCATTTTTTTAATTTTATTTTATTTGTGTTTTTTTTTCTAATGCTTTTTGCTATTTTTGCTGGGCTGAGTGGTTGGGGAGAATACCAAGCTGTAATTTTGTCTTACCAACATTGCAACCGTGAATTGAAGTGTGCTTATTTTCTATAGATTAAGATCCAGGTTAAGTTTATTTATATATTTATTTGGCTAAACACCAATTTCTCCACTCTTTCTGGACAGTAAACGTGTAGTGGCCAGGTTAGGTGTGTTTGTCGTGCACACAGTGTGTGTTTGGTTGCTTTGGGCCTGCCCAGCTAGTGGCTGGACTAAAATAACAAATATAAACGTATTTTTAAGTTCTGTCTGGATTATATAAGGACAAACGTGACTAAACCTTTGATACCGCAATTCAGAAATGTGTTCATTTTCTCCCAAACTCATATTCCATGCATTTCCATGTTTCTCTCTGAAGTCTCCAAGATTTGGTGAGTGTATGACGGAAAACATGGGCCCTACAATATCTCATGTCTGCGGTGTAGTTATTAAGGCCCAGTCACTCCAGAGAGTAAACGATAGAAAAGAGCGAGAAGAGGTAAGGAAGGATTCAGATGGACTGAGAGAGAAAAATGAAAGCAATTGAGCCACTGGACAGTGAGTGATTCAGGTCATTTGCCTTGACTGACGTGCATAGACCCACCTTCCCCACTTGTCATTACTCATCTCTCTTGCTCTACTTTTTCCCCTTCTTTCTTTCTGCCTTTCTATTCTCTCCTTCTGTCCAAGTTTATGCAGACTTGAAACAGCAGATCTGTTATAAACATTTCCCCCTTGTTGTTTTGTTTACTTTAATCCCCTTTTCTTTCGTTTTTGTGGTGTTTTTACTATGAACTCGCAGAAGAAGAAAGATGTTGGTCTTTTCGGTTGAGAGAGTTTTGAAATGACCTTTTTCTTAAGTTTGTTTTGGGGGCAGTCGTGGACTGGAGGTTGGGGAACCAGCCCTGTAACCGGAATCCCCTGAGCTGACAGTTTGTGACTGAAGTGCCTTTGAGGGGGCAGTCATGGGCTGGAGGTTAGGGAGCTGGCTCTGTGACCGGAAGGTCACCGGTTCGATCCCCAGCACCGACAGTCCATGACTGAGGTGTCCTTGAGCAAGACACCTAACCCCCAACTGCTCCCCGGGCGCTGTGGATAGGGCTGCCCACCGCTCCGGGCAAGTGCTCACTGCCCCCTAGTGTGTGTGTGTATTCACTAGTGTGTATGTGGTGTTTCACTTCACGGATGGGTTAAATGCGGAGGTGGAATTTCCCCGTTTGTGGGATAAAAAAAGTATCACTTAAAGGCACCTAACCCCCAACTGTTACCCGGGTGCTGTGGATAGGGCTGCCCACCGCTCCGGGTAAGTGAGCTCACTGCCCCCCAGTGTTTTGGCTAAACTTCTTAACCTAGTGCACGGATGAGTTAAATGCAGAGGTGAAATTTCCCCGTTGTGGGTCTAATAAAGGTCACTTAATCTTAATATGGGCTAAAGCTGGTGCAGCTGATGTCACACCTGCCAAAGTACCAATTAAGGTTAGCAGCATGTATAATGAGCTACTCATGTTCCTCTCCCTCACATAAAGAGACTGATCTCCTGCTGCTCTGAGTCCGATACAAAAGTCCCAGCAATTTAACGGAACTTGTTACGAAGGTTTATCACACTGTCTAAAGGCAGAGCAGCTAGCGCTGTGCTTTGACTCACTAAATGGATCACTAATAGAATACATTAGCATTATGTTAGTTAGCCCCACCCCAAACTCAGTGTTTCCCTGTAGTTATACTTCACAGGCACCTGAGAACTTTCTCCACGGTGTTCACAGATATGACCATGCCAACTCATAACGTGGCTTGTGTGACCTCCATTTCAGTAGCACAGTGCAGCAGTTAACCGTGTGTGTAAGTTTGTGTAATATACGTGTGTGTGTGTGTGTGTGTGTGTGTGTGTGTGTGTGTGTGTGTGTGTGTGTGTGTATTTATTTATTTCTATACACACATGATAGTTCTTGGACATTATCTGATGTAAAATGCAATCAAAATGTAAATCTCTAAAATGACCATTGGACAGTTTGCTGTCCATTTTACTCACCGTTCAGAGAACCCTTAAGAACAGCAAAGTGGTCTATTTTCTTGCTTCAAGGGCTTTTTTTTCTTCAAAATCGAGCTTGTAGGGGTGAACCTCACCGCTAGTGCCTGCCGTGTGTGCCATCTCTAGCGCTGTTGCCATTGTCACTCACTGCACCCGCTGGAGCCACATTGTTTACCTTGCGAGGGAGACAACACGGTCGATCATTATATCTGACGCACTCACACAGTTCTGAACCGGCAGCAGCTCAGAATTTGAGCATTTATCGACTATTGTATTGTATTACTTTATATATCGCTGTTGTTGGAAGGAAACCTTGTATCTCTATTTTTTTTTATGTGTTTCAGTTTTGGACATAATTTGAAAATACATGTTGCCCTTTACATTGTGTGGAAGTTCCATGATGAATGGACTAAAAGTACTTGGAAAAAATTCTGGTTCCATTTACTTACATTTAAAAGTAACGTAGGTTTTTTTCCTTCTTCTGTAAAGTTACCGTTTAGGAGATACAAGGTTTCAACAACAGCGATTCTTCCTACTGAGCGGTACCAGCTTTTGGCACCCTGCTTTAGGGGTGCTCACATGCTGTTTTCTGTTTATTCTTGAGCTCACACTGCTATGTGCATGTCTTAGACTAAACCAGTAAGTTCGGTCCCTTGAGTCTCGAGTTCTGGTTTCTCGAGTATCTCTCAGCGCAAGTATTGCAAAGAGAAAAAAAAATCTTTTAAAAATTCTCTTTAGTTTGAAGACTCTGCTTTGGTATCTTTTGCCATAAGAAATCGTCAGTAACTCACTCGCTGCCACGTCACAAGGTTGTGAGTTCGCGTCTCGCTTGGTGTGAACTCCTTTATCTTCTTTTCCACGCTCTCAAGTCTGTACTGCTCAAGAGGCCACATCTTGTGCTTGCCCAGTGCCTTACCCCATAGCACTCCCCGCTTGGGGTAAGCCAGCCGTCACACTACAGTAACACTCCTGAATGCTGGTTCTCCAGCATATCCTGACTATTAAAACCTCTCTCTGTTTCAAATGTTTAAAGAGAATGTTGGCAGGAGCTTTAGAGACGGTCGTTTCTACGGTGTTTTAGTTAGGCACCTTGCTTTTGTGCATTTTCATAGATGCAGCATCTGAAAGCTCATGAGCACGTCTGTTTGAGATGACTTAGCGGCTCAACGTGGTCCGAGGGAAATGTGTGATGATTTAAACATGCAGGTCGAACGATAGTAGTTGGTAAGAGAGAAGCTTCCACTTGTAGAATTTCAAACCCTTTCTGGATCCAGGGGACTCCTGTTGTCTGGACTAATGACGTTTATTGTTGAGCCCTCGGCCGCAGACACACAGCTAGCCCGTAAGACGTTGGGCTAACACGGTTATATAGCTGGACTGGTGCCACGATTAGACCCAGCTCATATAGAGCAAGTGACAGGTGTGACAAACACGACCATGTAGGGATAAACATGTTCTGAATGCAGTCACAGTACAGCCACACACAATCCAGAATATGGAACACAGATATAGCCCAATTCAAAACAATAAACCCCTTCACACTAATTGTTGTCCTCTTGGCTCCAGTGCAAAACTAAAGAAAGAAAGAAAGAAAGAAAGAAAACTTTAGACACCAGACATGTCTTGGCTGATCGAGTACATTTGTGGTAAGGGAGCAAGACTGTGTACATTTGATTGACAGCTTTTCCTTTAAGTGAACTATAATGATGTCACTTGTCGTTGAATATCCCCTTACCTGCTGGAGTCAGCTAAAGGCCAAAACACACACACACACACACACACACACACACACACACACACACACACACAGAGAAAAAAATCCCTTTCCAGCATGCCTTCACTGATAATGCTAATTGAACAGTGGCCTCAGGCTACAGTTAAATTATATGAAATATTGATGCCATATTCACAGTGGCTCACTCGAATGCATTCTAATTGCAGGTATCAAAAGCTGTGGAAGAGTTACGTCAAGTTGCGCCACCTGCTGGCCAACAGCCCCAAGGTGAAGCAGATCGATAAGCAGAAGCTGACGCAAAGAGAGGTATGTAGACTTTTCAAAGCACTCCGACACACACAGCCGCGTCAGTATCGCGCACGCATGCGAATGTGTACGTGGGCACACACTGCTCACTTAGTCCAGTGAAAGCTTTAGTTCACACTGACCTTCTGAAGTTCTCACTGTCAAGCACAGAGATTTTAATTAGTGCGTTCACCGATCTTATAGCCTCAAAGCTGCCCACACACACACACACACACACACAGTCTTGCACTGTCGGTGTGCGTCTGTATCTCAGTTCAGTTCATTACTGAACACTTCTCAGTCTATCAGTCTGTAGGATACACAGATGGAAAATATAAGAACAAATACTGATCAGAATGTGTTGTGTAGAGAGTAACTTTCTTACATAGGAACTAGTTATTTTTTGCTTTATAGGCAATAGTTACAGTCTTTTATAATGTAAATTACAGTCTAATAATATAGGAACTATGTGTAATCTATTGTACAGAGAATAGTTTATTTGTATGTTAGGACTAGTTTTTTATATATATATATATATATATATATATATATATATATATATATATATATATATATATATATATAAGTGTGTGTGTGTGTGTGTGTGTGTGTGTGTGTGTGTGTGTGTGTATACATATATATATATATATATGTAAATATATATGTGTGTGTGTGTGTGTATATGTGTGTGTATATATATATATATATATATATATATATATATATATATATATATATATATATATATATATATATATATATATATATATACATTTTCTTCCCCCATGCTATGTGACCTTGGGTTTCTGCTATATAAATGTAACTTTTATTATTATCTTTTATTATTATTATTATTATTATTATTATTATTATTATTATTATTATTATACTTTTTATTATTATATAGTGATAGCTACAGCATTTTATATATATAATATATATAAAAACTGGCTACAATATATGATGTAGAGAATAGCTTAGCTATTTATAGAGGAACTAGTTGTTATCTGCTGTATAGGTTCTAATAACAATCTGTTATATAGTGAATAAATATAATCTATGATATACTGACTATATACAATCTACCATATATAGAGTTGAATCTATTATGTAGAGATTTCTTAAAGTCTACTACATAAAGAATAGTTGTAATCTATTACATAAAGCAGAGTTCGGCACCTTGAGGCTCTTTTACCACCCTGGTGTGGCTCCACAGCAAAATAAGAATAAATAAAATTATCCTCCATTGGAGTAAAATAAAGCTCTGCTGATCGTTCTAACTGATCGTTCGTTTTACCAATAAAGGGTCCTCGACGCTGGAGTTAATGTATATATGCTAATTCACCCTTTAACCCTGAAGGTTGGCATGCAGACAACAGTCTCGCCTAGCTAGTAGCTAATGAAAAGGCGAAGAGAAAGATTTAAGACAAACATCGATAATTTGGAGACAAATGGACTCATTGGCATTTATGATCACTCCAGCTGGTTTCTTCATACAGTTCATCTGCCATTGAATTGTCCCGTTCTACCTTAAACAGTGCAGCAGTAATATTCTGGCGCTTCAGGCACCTTTTAAGATGGTACAGGAAATTTTGAACCAGGAGCTGGTGAATGAGATGCTGACTACAGCCTCGTAAAAAGTCAAACATCGAGAGACATTTTGCAAGAAACTATTCCACTTTTGAGGAAAAGTTTCCTGCCTGAGATGCGAGAAAAGTGGCTATAGCTGAGCTTAAGCTTAAAGCAGCCCGTACGTCTGTTATTTTTATCCTATGCTAACACATTAGCACATGCTTCGACATATTTACAGCCAAAATGATAAGCTACTTCAATAAAATAGCTCAAAGGCCTGTTGAGTTTTGTTGAAAGGACAAAGTGGCTCTTCTACCGACCCCTGATGTAAGGCCTAGTTATAACCTATTAACTGTATTATTTAGTGACTAGTTACTGTCAGTTAGAGAGGAATTAGTTGTGTACAGAGTTATAAAGACAATGGTTACAGTCTGTTATTAGGAATAGCTAGATTCTATAATATATATACATTAGCTATAATCTATAATGCAGGAAACAGTTCAATAAATGATTTAAAAACGACAAATTATCAGTGGAGAAGGCCTTTAAAAAGGCTTTTAGAAAATATAAACACACTGTGTTAAGAGCATGGATAGAAATGGGTGTGTCCAGACTGCGTTTCTTATAGTAAGAGAGAGACAATTATAAATGTGCATTGTAAGTCATACCATGCAAATCTCCAACTGAACGCACATTTGCATACGTTTGGTCATGGATCCACCAGCCACACCTTTCCCACATGCTCTGTATTGGATTTCCTATAGGAGGCTTTTGCTGAGACCGTGTGCTGTCGGCGTTGGAGGGTATACCCCCTTAGTTAGCCAGCAGGTTTAACGAATCCGCTGCTGTAGAGGCTGTACGGGACCGTAGGGGTGAACACAGGCTCAGGATGTGCCCTGTCTCACCACAGGCTGGAGGCTTTGATAGCTATCAAACCCGCTGATAAATGCTATGATAACTCATCAGCGTTCATTCACACGCAGAGAGCAACACAGGCCGAGGTACAGGCTGATAGAAAAGGAGAAAAAGAGGCAGAGAGGCAAAGCAGAGTGAGAAATGTGTACCTTCTAATATAAATGGAATGCAGTTTTGACCATGGCTGTGTTGTAAACCAACTATACACCAATCTGGCATAACGTTATGACCACCTCCTCGTTTCTACACTCATTGTCCACTTTATCAGCTCCACTTACTGTATAGCTGCACTCTGTAGTTCTACAGTTACAGACTGTAGTCCATCTGTTTCTCTGATACTCTGTTACCCTGTTCTTCAGTGGTCAGGACCCCCATGGACCCTCACAGAGCAGATACTGTTTGGGTGGTGGATCATTCTCAGCACTGCAGTAACACTGACATAGTGGTGGTGTGTTAGTGTGTGTTGCGCTGGTCTGAGCGGATCAGACACAGCAGTACTGCTGGAGTTTTTAAACACTGTGTCCACTCACTGTCCACTCTATTAGACACTCCTACCTTGTCTGTCCACCTTGTAGATGTAAAGTCAGAGACGAGAGCTCATCTGCTGCTGCACAGTTTGTGTTGGTCATCCTCTAGTCCTTCATCAGTGGTCACAGGACGCTGCCCACAGGACACTGTTGGCTGGATATTTCCAGCAGTGACACTGAGGTGTTTAAAAACTCCAGCAGCACTGCTGCGTCTGATCCGCTCAGACCAGCGCAACACACACGAACACACCACCACTATGTCAGTGTTACTGCAGTGCTGAGAATGATCCACCACCCAAATAGTAGCTCTGTGAGGGTCCATGGGCGTCCTGACCACTGAAGAACAGGGTAACAGAGTATCAGAGAAACAGATGGACTACAGTCTGTAACTGTAGAACTACAGAGTGCAGCTATACAGTAAGTGGCAAGCTTGACATTATGACAATAGAAGAACCTTTTTTCTGCTATATAGAAGAAAATATTTTATATAGACCCGTCACCAGCACATTTTCTGTAAGTCTGAAGGACTATTTCAGTATGCAGTGAACCATTTCAGCAAGTAAATGGTTATTTGAGTGTTCATGGTTCTATACAGAGCCACTTTTTTTACCAAAGAACCATGTTTTTTTAAGAGTGTACATATTTTTGATCCGACACCCACGATATCTTGCTTGTTTTATGGAGGTGCTTTGTATTCTGAATGTCTGCTGGGCCACCATAGTGCAGTACCACCCATTATGCTGATGAGAACCTCTTTCATTTGAGAACATCTGGCATTGGTGCAGTCTATCGGTTATCAATGCTCGAGTTGCTCACTGTAGTCTATAGTTAAGTGATCTCAAGATGATTTGCCAGGATCAGCTATTCCATGTGTTCCGGTTCAGATGTCGCATTCATTATTTATTAAGATCCCCGAAGATTCCAGAGATGAATTTATTGGCTAGAAAGTACTGACTAAGTATATTAATAACTTTAGACTTAATAACTTTAAGTGGCTAGAACTTTCTGTAGCTGCAGATGGTTGGTAAATCCGTCTATTCAGCAGCAGCACTTTTTTTTTTCTTTTTCTACCCCCCCCCCTCTTTTCAAGTTACCAGGGTGGAGAAGAGATGGAGAGGAAAGCACTGGGCTCCATAAAGAAGCCTAGGAGACTGAGGGAGACTGTGGGGGGGGGGAGGCATGTGGAGATTAAAGAGGAAGGCGAGAATGCGTGAAGTAGAGAAGTCAGGGGAGGTGTATGCTTGGAGTGAGCGTTGGATGATCTCACATAGTTGTCATGATGAATTACATCACAATAAGCGTCTTCTGCATAAATTAATCAAGTTCTAGTTGGCTTAAGCGCAGCTTGTAAATGTGAAGAGAAGCAATATGGAAGTAATGTTCTGACCTACTGAGGTGCTGTTCACCAAGCGCTCGCTCATCAGGGCCGGTGGGGTGGGGGACATGCTCCGTTTGAGCCTGCCTGTATGTTTGAGCTACAGTAAGTAATAAGCAATAGCCAAGAATAAGAGATATGATAATCAATATTGCTGTCATCTCCATTTTTGTCGTTTTTCAGGTTTTGACATCATTTGAAAATAATTGTTACGCTTTACATTGAATGTAAATTTCATGATGAATGGGCCAAAAGAAATGGTCCAAAATTGCTTGGGGAAAAAGTCTGGTTCCATTGACTTGCATTAAAAGTACTGTCGATTTTTTCCTTCTCCTGTAAAATGACCATTTTGGGTATACGAGGTTTTCTTCTGACAACAGCGAAATGTAGGTTAGTGTTACAGCTGCTGCAGGATCATCCAACCAGTTTAACATTTTAACATACTAGTTCTCTAGATGAGCTATGTGTGGACGTTTCCGTTGCTGAGCATATGCCATGTTTGAAAATGTGTGGTATTTTACAAGTTGTAGATAGTTAACCAGATAATACATGTTATGCTGGACGTTCAGTAGTTTTTGAGGAACTCAAAGAACATAAATAATTCCTGTCTTTACAATTGAAGTGAGAATTTGAAGGAAAAGCAAACAACTTTAAAACGGCTAAAAAACTGGATGCTCCAGATTCAGTCGATCAGCCACAGCGTGTTTGTTGTCTGAAGTTGGCATCACTGGAGCTCCTAGGCTTGAAGCTCGTCCTGGAAGTTTATACCTCACCAATTAGCATCATGTTAAATGCATGCGTCATCATCACATGCTTACCTCAAGCCACGTCAGGTTGTTCAATGATCTCACACAGACTTGCTTTGTTTGTTTTGACTGGCACGACTGTTGGAAGCGCAACGTGCAAATAAGTCAATTAAACGACTTGGTGACTTTTTGGCTTAGAAACAGAGGGCAGTAGTTTTTTATACACCATCAAACTATTCAAATAATCTGCTATCATTTAATAAACTTAATCTATCAACATTAATAAACTTAGCTTGTACAAAGCGTTAGAGTCTGAAAACATCGAGTGGCGATGCTGCCAGAAATATTAGTCAGTACTGATCTATTCAGATGATCTAGATAGAAAGATCCAAAACTGAGGTGAATCATGATCCATGA
The DNA here is from genome assembly GCF_015220715.1 of Pygocentrus nattereri. Taxonomy (NCBI): domain Eukaryota; kingdom Metazoa; phylum Chordata; class Actinopteri; order Characiformes; family Serrasalmidae; genus Pygocentrus; species Pygocentrus nattereri. The sequence continues at coordinate 3,975,678 of NC_051223.1, read as the reverse complement.
GAATGTACACCGATTAGGTAGAACATCATGACCACCTCCTTGGTTTCTACACTCATTGTCCATTTTCTCAGCTCTGGGGGTCCTCACCACTGAAGAACAGGGTAACAGAGTATCAGAGAAACAGATGGACTACAGTCTGTAACTGTAGAACTACAGAGTGCAGCTATACAGTAAGTGGAGCTGATAAAATGCACAGTGAGTGTAGAAACGAGGAGGATGTGGTCGTAGTGTTATGCCTGATCGGTGTATGTATTGCTGTGACAGGACGCCTGCCGAAAGTTCAGCAGGTTTTGAAGTAGCCTGCTAAATACTTCTAATTAACAAAAACAGATACAGCCTCCTGTGGTTCAGTGCGAGTCACACTGGGTCCTAAACCACTTTGACAAGTCAGTGTGACCTTAATGAAGACCTGGCTGCAGTCGGAGAGAGTTAAGATTGAGGTTTTGTGGATATATTTACAGAAATCTTTAAGGTGACTATTGACTTCTAGTATTTGTTAGCTGAGCCACTCTTTCAGGGGCATAAACAGTACTGGTGCTGAGTCAGTTTCAGTTCAGTTTAATCTAAATCGACAGTCTAGAATGTAAAATGTAGTAGCTGTCCCTTTATCACCATGACCCTCTTGGATTTGTAGTGAGCTTCGTGACTGCAGCCCCACATGAACTCCAAACCTGCAGTTGTAATCCTGCCTTGCACTCTGTGAGCTTATCACCCGCTATCATGTCTGACAAAAGTTTGCCAGTCTGTTAAGCAAGTGCCTTTTCCTTGTCTTTCACCTAGTCCTCACTGTACCAGCTCTACATACAAGGCAGCAGGGTGATAGGTGACGGCTGCCAGGGTGCACCTAGAGGAACCGAGCCTGGCAAGGCTGTATCTCTGTGGCACACTGTTGCTCCGGGATCCCCTGTTACGAAAAGTCCAATTACCACGCGCTGCCTTCGGAAGGCCAGCAGTCTTCGTGAGGCTATGCGCGGGCAGGGATGACTGCCACCAGCATGGTACCTAGGTGCAAGCAGTGAGCTGCAAGATTAGCAAGCGAACCATTATCAGGATGCAAAACATGCAAGTGCCGTATTAAAGCAGTGGCTTTTTACTATTCATTTTTAGCTTTTTGTTAGTGATAATGTCTTTACTTTAGCTTCGCATCATATTTTGAATGTTTGCACTTGTTTTACATGTATGACCTAATTATTCGTCCACGTTGCTAACATTCATAAGCCATCTTCATTATTTGATTGAGGGAAAAACAAGAGATTAAACCTCTCGAGGCTCATCATACATAAAAGGCATGTTGGCCGTTCACTGCATTTATGATTATGTATCCCATCTTTGAAAATAGTGCCTGCGCGTTTGTTAATTTTGATTTAAAAAAGAAATTTATTTTAAAAAATATTCATTTTTGAGCAGATTTCACGAGCAAAACGTCCGTTTACACAAAGCTGTGGAATGAGAAATGAACGTACGTTGCTACATACTTTAAATACCAGTATGTGCAAAGTGGGACAAATGTCATGTTAGCTTGTGACCCCGCCTCCCAACTCGGAAGTCCCGCACCAGGTGCATCCCACGCATTTCGTCTAAATCCCTTTGTTCCGTCCTCCGTTCTGCACCCCTGCTTTCTTCTGGGACTGAGCCGGGACTGCAGCTTGTACTCATTTCGAAGACTCCTGTTCGCTGAAGCTCTGCAGATGCGCGCTGGTTGCAGGTTCGTCTCCGGAGCCCTCGCGCCTCTCTGTGATGCTTCTCTTTGATGCGCAGTTCAAAGTGGGACGGCGTTATTTATTCATGCCTTTGTTGTTCTTATTTCCTCGCCGTGTCACAATCCTGCCGCTCATGGGTAATTTAGACCCTCCGACTTTTTCGCGCCAGCCAGAGACTGACACATCTCCTCCGAGGGGGAGAGAGGAGATGATATGGGGACGGAGGGAGGGAGGGAGCAAAGGGGAGATGGAGATGGAGAGGAAAGCACAGAAGAGTTCCACCAAAAAGCCACAAAGAATGAGTGGGGGGGGGGGGGTGAAAATGCATAAAGTGTTGAAGTCTAGACGTAGAAGCATGAGGCGAGAAAATGCCATAACTAAAAGAAGGTTACATAATTCCCTTCTTTAATATTTAAAGCGATAGTTTGAAGAAAAATCAAGTTTACCCAACTTTAAGCTGCTCCAAATATAGTCGATCAGCCACGACGTGTTTGGTGTCTGAAGTTTGCATCATTCAATTTGCACTGGAGCTCCTGGAAGTTTATGCTTCACCAGTCAGCATCATGACACATGCATGTGTCGTCGTCATATGCTTGCCTGAAGCCGTGTCCGGTTGTTAAATGATCTGACGCAGACCTGGACTTCACTGTTTTGGCACGGCTGTTGGAAGTGCACCATGCGAATAAAACTATATTACACAATCTGGTGACATTATGGTTTATAAACAGGATGAGTTAAAATATCCACATATACCAGAGATGGCATGGTAGCACTTTAGCCGAGATGCTTCCAGAAACATTAGTCTGCACTACAGCAATTAGGTGGTCTAGACACACCCAGATAGAATGTTGCACAACAGTGCATGAGTCAGTTAAGGGTGAGGTTGAGTCGTGAATGTTAAGGGCGAATCTGAGTAGAGTCAGAACATTTGAGTCGAGTTGCGGTTCAGTAAAGGGCGAGTCCGAGTCGAGTTGCGGTTCAGTAAAGGGCGAGTCCGAGTCGAGTTGCGGTTCAGTAAAGGGCGAGTCCGAGTCGAGTTGCGGTTCAGTAAAGGGCGAGTCCGAGTCGAGTTGCGGTTCAGTAAAGGGCGAGTCCGAGTCGAGTTGCGGTTCAGTAAAGGGCGAGTCCGAGTCGAGTTGCGGTTCAGTAAAGGGCGAGTCCGAGTCGAGTTGCGGTTCAGTAAAGGGCGAGTCCGAGTCGAGTTGCGGTTCAGTAAAGGGCGAGTCCGAGTCGAGTTGCGGTTCAGTAAAGGGCGAGTCCGAGTCGAGTTGCGGTTCAGTAAAGGGCGAGTCCGAGTCGAGTTGCGGTTCAGTAAAGGGCGAGTCCGAGTCGAGTTGCGGTTCAGTAAAGGGCGAGTCCGAGTCGAGTTGCGGTTCAGTAAAGGGCGAGTCCGAGTCGAGTTGCGGTTCAGTAAAGGGCGAGTCCGAGTCGAGTTGCGGTTCAGTAAAGGGCGAGTCCGAGTCGAGTTGCGGTTCAGTAAAGGGCGATACAGTTAATGATGAGTCCGAGTCGAGTTGCTGTTAAGGGTGAGTCACAGTGGGGTTGCGATACAGTTAATGATGAGTCCGAGTCGAGTTGCCGTTAAGTTAAGGGCGAGTCTGAGTTGAGTTCTGAATCAATTAAAGGTCCTTCGGAGTTGTGGGTCAGTTAAACCGGAGTCTGTATCAAGTTGTGGGTTGAGTTTTGAATCAGGAAATAGCAAATCTGAGTCAACTGAGAATCAGTTAAGGCATAGAGTTGTGAGTCAGTTAAGTCCAGTTCAAGACGTAATTCAGTTAAGGGCAAAACCAGGGCTATTTGTAAGTCAGTAAAGGGTGAATCTAAGCTGGGTTGTTAGCCAGTAAAAGGCCTGTCCATGTTAAGCCGTGAGCCATTTAAGGGCGAATCTGAGTCAAGTCACGGGTCAGTTAATTGCAAGTTTGGTTGTGAATCAGCTAAGGGCACGTTGGAGTTGATTTGTGAGTCAGTTCACCGTGAGTCAGTTAACAGTGAATCTGTGACGCGTTGTGAATCAGTTAAGGCTGAGCCAACCTGCGTTTTGAATCTGAATCGCCAACTCTGCTGAAACCCAATATTGGATCAGTGCCGTCCCACTGTATAGCTGGGTACATTAAACTATGTGGAGTGAAACTTTCTGGAAAGCCAGGTTCAGCAAACGAGTAACGACAGGAAAATACAAAGGACAGAGTTTCACTTTTCAAAGTAAAAGAAAATACTGATGCTGAGTCATGGCCACACATACCTACACTCTCTTAATTCCTCACAGCTTGATGGTGTGTCCGTCTTTACTTTTAATAGACAGACGGCCGCTTGTACTCACGTCCGTCCCGATTGGTCCTCTTCCCCAACATCTAAACCAATCAACTGCCATGCTGACAGCCCGCTGCCATCACAATCGTCCAATTAGCCGCTTTATAGGCCCTGCTGCTCCTCGTCTTTCGCTCTCTTTCCATCATAACCTTTCTGCTGATGCTTATTGGTACAATTGGATTCAATTCCCAAGGGTTTGTTTGGCATGACTGTCTCGGTGACAAATGGGCTGACGCATTAAAGGGCTTATCTCTCTTTCTGTTATCTCTATTACATTTCTCATCATATTGCTTTTCGCCCCCGAATACATGTGGAACTGCTGGTATTGATATTCTTTGAGAGGCTTTGTACACAGCAGAACAATGTGAGTCTGAGTTGGTGTGTTTACCTCTTTGTTGGGATCGAATGTCCCCAGCATGATGAAAACATTTAGCTTTTTTTCTGCTACTTTTTGTTTTACAAAAGCTACAGCTATTAATAGAAGAAGTGAGAAGTCGAAGCTGATCTTTTGGTTTTGCAGGGTCAATCCCTGGTGAGGAACAGCCACCTGTGGTCAGGAGACCAAACGGAGGTGGTCCTCCCTTGCCACCATCATCCATCACTATGCTAGGTGTATAACAGATATCTGTTAGCTCATATAACAGCATCGGTAGTTACTGTATATTTCCAAAAGTATTCGCTCATCTGCCTTCACATGCATATGAACTTGAGTGACATCCCATTCTTAATCTGTCGGGTTTAATATGTCGGCCCACCCTTTGCAGCTATAACAGCTTCAACTCTTCTGGCAAGGCTTTCAACAAGGTTTATGAAAGTGTTTATGGGAATTTTTGACTGTTCTTCCAGAAGCACATTTTTGAGGTCAGACAACAATGTTGGATGAGAAGGCCTGGCTCATAGTCTCCGCTCTAATTCATCCCAAAGGTGTTCTACTGGGTTGAGGTCAGGACCAAACTTGCTTATCCGTGTCTTTATGGACCTGCTTTGTGCACTGGTGCAGAGTCATGTTGGAACAGGAAGGGGCCGTCCCCAAACTGTTCCCACAAAGTTAGGAGCATGAAATTGTCCAAAATCTCTTGGTCTGCTGAAGCATTAAGAGTTCCTTTCACTGGAACTAAGCGGCCAAGTCCATCTCCTGAAAAACAACCACGCACCATAATCCCCCCTCCACTAAACTTTACACTTGGCAGAATACAGTACCGTATGCAGACAAGTACCGTCTCCTGGCAACCACCAAACTCAGACTCGTCCATCAGATTGCCAGATGGAGAAGCGTGATTGGTCACTCCAGAGAACACGTCTCCACTGCTCTAGAGTCCAGTGGCGGTGCTTTACACCACTGCATTCAGCGCTTTGCATTGTGCTTGGTGATGTAAGGCTTGGATGCAGCTACTCGGCCATGGAAACCAAGAAGCTCTCTACGCTGTTCTTCAGCTAATCTGAAGGCCACATGTAGTTTGGAGGTCTGTTGTGATTGACTGCAGAATGTTGGTGACCAAGGCACCTAACCCCCGACTGTATTCTAGTACATAAAAGTTAGTAAAAACAACCCAGTCAGCTTTCTTTGAAATGCTACAAACAACCTTGATTTTTAGTGTGAGACACTCCAAACTTTCTGGGAGTAAACAGCTGCAGCAGCTGATGGTCAGATGAATTTTCACCAAGATGCTTGGTTGGGGAGCAGACCTTGACAAGGCTATTATAACTGCTTCAAACAAACTAGTTTTTTGCTTGTCACACAGTGTCTTTTTCTGCTGCTACTCGAGTCACTAGCACATTATGCAGCAGCTTTTTTCACAAACTGCTAATTTATAGGTTTAAGTGGGGAAAAAAGCAGACATTGCTTTGTTCTGAAAGAGCTGTCAGATGTACGCAAACACCCTTTTCCCTGTTTTCCTCCGTTGCTTTGGTAGCCATCTTATTGATAAAGTCCTCACCTTGCGCATCTACACTATGAGTAGAAGCAGAGCTAGTAATGTAGTGTATTGTTTACAGTAGAAACAGACTGCAGAGCTGTTCCAGAGCTGACGTCCACGTCCTCCATGCAAATATGAAGAGCTATGGTGTTTCCTGAGTTGAGATGGAGAATCCCAAAATATACCTTTGGGTGTGGATTTAAAAAGGTTGAGAAGTGCTTTTCTACTGGTTGTTGCCTTCCTGAACCTGGCTGTGTTGACTGTTTTATTAATTTAAGTTGTTAAGATGTTTATGCTGGTAATTTTGCCAGTGGTAGGTATGCACATGGTGCCATTTTGCTTAGAAACTTGGCTTGTTTAGCAGCTGCCAGGGTTGCATGTGTTTTTAATTGAACACACGCTGCTAAGACTGGCCTTAGTTGTACCTAGGCTTAACTTTGATTGGTGCAGTAGGTGTAAAGTCCTCTCTGGTCTTAGCTTTAGCCAACTTCACAGATAAGTTAAGACTGATGGTAGAACACTGATGTATTTTGCCTATATTTTTCTTAGGTATTGCATCCGTAAACAGTATCCTCACCAATCTCAGGGCTGGTGTAGGTTGTCCCGTCCACCCAGCTTTTTAAAAAAAAAAAAAAAAAAAGTCATGTTTTTATTCGGCTACAGTGTCTGTGTTCAGATTCTTCAGAGTGAAGGCTAACGACCAAGCGAAAGCTAGTGCAAGCTAGCTCATCTATCTGCTTGTCGTCCATCCATCTGTCCATCCATCGGTCCATTTGTTCAGCTGGCCATGCCAGCATTCCCTGGATGCTCATCTAGCACGAAAGTGGATGAGCAGCTTTTGCTTCTCGAAGACCCCGCCATATAAAAGCTGGAGGATGTTTTTAGTGAGTGGGGATAGTCTACAACTCCTCCGTTTCACTCATTACTCCCCACTGCTGCTGATGTGGTGAAGCAGGCTGAGATTGTTGGGTTGTTGGGATGTCAGTTAGGTGTACTTAGAATATTAGGGTATATCAGAATATTAGGGTACAGAGGCTGATTTTAGACTAAATTTTGTTAGGTAAGCAATTACACACATTTAGAAGACCATGGGACCCCCTTCCCCCAACATACATACGCATATCGCTTCAATATATATTATTGTGTGAGACCAGAGATACACTGATGAGAACATTCAGACTTTGTGCTTCCTTTCAGGAACTCAGGCTAAGGTTAGTGGCTGGGGTTAAAGTGGTGTTTAGATGGTGGAACTCCTGACAGCTGTTGGCTGTAGAAATTGGCTGACCTAGCTAGCCTGCTGCCTCCATTTACACATAATCTAATAAACAGATATGGCTGTTATGGGGCTTGGATTGAGTTAAAGATCAGTGCATACATCAGTAAAAGTTTCATGAACTCAGCAGCAAAGTTGACATTGAACTTTCATTTATAAAACATTTTGTACTTAAGAGTTTGCACTGACTCTATTATTGAGGAACCTCGGGGCTTTCAAGGCCTTCAAAGAAGGCCTAAGGATTCCTGGGAAAATAAAGGAGTACATCATCTTTCTTGTTGTATTTAACCTCTGAAAGAATGGTAGAAAAGTCCTTATTTCAAGTGCTAAGTTTTGGTTTAGTTTGGCTTACAGGCTACTAGAGTCCCATAGAGGTGCTAACAGAAATGAGCATTGTTCTTAATTGCTCTTTGACTGGGTGAGGCAGGGAGGTCATGACATTATTGGCAAATATTGTGGTTCCATACTCGCTGGTGCACAATGATGTAATCAAAATTCAGAAGACAATTTAGAAGCAGGTAAAAGTCGTTATATTTTCATGGAAGATTAGAGGAAACAAGGACTTGGTCTTTTAATTGATATGATGATGCTTAGTAGGACCAGGGACTTGGACTATCGAGATAAAAAGGTCAGTTTTGTTTCCAAGTTCACTCACATTTTTCCTGTGGAACATGATTGGTCCTTGTTTTTCTTTGCTCCAGCCACAGTGAATATGGTTCAGCCACACTGCAGCCAAGATCAGAAAACTCCATAGACAGGCAGGGCTAGAATTTTTCTACTTGTGTTCTGGATCATTCTGGCCCAGTTTAATACTCTGTTAGAAGTTTCTAACTACAGTGATGCACTGTTCAGTGGAGACTCTTGGAAAGATGGCAATGCAAGCAAATGCATGTGTGCTGTGCATTTTAATAACCTGTAATGTAATTTGCAGGAGGCTCTGCAGAAGATTAGGCAGAAGAACTCAATGAGGAGAGAGGTTACAGTGGAGCTCAGCAGCCAAGGCTTCTGGAAGACCGGAATCCGCTCTGATGTGTGCCAGGTGCGTACATTCACTGTCGTATGTGAAGGTTTGAACACCCCTGGCCAAATGACATGTTTTTATAACTTTTGCTCAGGCCACTTCCTTCCAATATGTTAAATTTAGCAAATACTGTAATTGTGCCTTAAAAATGTGTATGTATCTTACGTATAATGAAAGGTATAACAGATTTATTTCAGTATTAAAGAAGTGAACATTGACGACAGTCTGTGGAAAGGCAAAACTGTTTTACTGCATGTCTCTTGTTCTCTTCCTGGCTTCTATCATTTCTGTCAAAAATAGACATCTGGGGCTTCTGCTGTGAGTGCACCCACACTCTAAACCACCTGTGTAGTATGCCATTAGGGCTCTGTAGAACAAACATTCATTTTTACATTACAGCATGTTGAGAATTGCCTTTTGATCTCAAAATTAAAATTAATTTCAAAAAGGAAAAAAAATTCTTATTTCAATTTTATATCTTTAAGTATTTCTTAACGTTATGTCCAACGTCTTCTATAATATATCCCTGTTGTCAGAAGAAAACTTCCAAATCTCCAAAATGGTAACTTTATAGGAAAAGGAAAAAAAAAACTACTTTACTTTTTAATATAAGTCAATGGAGGTTTTCACAAGTTATTCTGGGCAGTTTCTTTCGGTCCATTCTTCTTAAAATGTATAAAAATGTAAAGGGCAACAGGCATTTCTTCTTACACACACACACACGCACACGCACACACACACACACACACACATCACTATTGTCGGAGCAATATTGTCATTTTTCAGTTTTTGGCATAATTTGAAAATGTCTGTTGTCCTTTACATTGTGTGTAAATTTCATGATGAACCGACCAGAAGAAACAGCCCAAAATCACTTGTAAAAACATCTGGTGCCACTGATTTGCATTAAACCTAAAGTATGTTTTTTGATCCAGTTTTGATCCGACAACAGCGATATATTTCATATGTATCTACACACACACACCCACACTATATAGACAAAACACGCCTTTTAATTGTTGAGATCAGGTGTTTCAGCCATACCTTTTGCTAACAGGTGGTTAAAATTAAGCATATATATATAATAATCTCGCTGTCTCCATAGACAAATGCTAGCAGTAGAATGCGACTTTAAACATGACACTCATAAGACGCCACCTCTGCCACAAGTCAGTTTGTGGAATTTCTGTGCTGCTAGATCTGCCCCAGACAACTGTAAGTGGTAATATTGTGAAATGGAAATGTCTAGGAGCAACAATAGCTCAGCCATGAAGCAGTAGACAACACAGACTCACAAAGTGAGGCTGGTGAGTGCTTAAATGCACAGTGTCTGTCCTCTGTTGAGTCACTCACTGGACTCAGTGTAAACGTATTCTGTGGAGTGACTAATCGCGCTTCTCTGTCTGGCAGTCTGATGGCTTGGCGAATGGCAGGAAAACATTTAATGGAGGAGGGATAATGATATTATATTAAGTAGCTGTTTACAGGGGCCTGCTAGTGTTTCCAAATACATCAGAAATCATCAGAAGAGGAACAGAAAGACAAACCTCAAACACTCATTATCAATACAATGAAATGATTGATTTGGGTGATTACCGTTAGCATTATATTGCTAACGTTGTTGGTCAGGACCCCCAAAAGAACACCACTATGTAGGTATTTACTATTGTATTGCAGGTATATTGGGTAGTGGGTCATTCTCAGCACTGCAGTCACCCTGCTGTGCTTGCTGTGCTTGTATGAGTGGATCAGACAGGACTTTGTTGGCTGGATATTTTTGGTTGGTGGACTATTCTCAGTCCAGTAGTGACACTGAAGCATTTAAAACTCCAGCAGCACTGCTGTGTCTGATCCACTCAGACCAGCGCAACACACACAAACACACTGCCACCACGTCTGTGTCTCTGCAGTGCTGAGAATGATCCACCATCCTGCTAATACCTGCTCTGTGGTGGTGCTGTGGGGGTCCTGACCACTGAAGAACAGGGTAACAGAGTATCAGAGAAACAGATGGACTACAGTCTGTAGCTGTAGAACTACAAAGTGCAGCTATACAGTAAGAGGAGCTGATAAAATGGACAGTGTTTGTATAAACAAGGTGGTTTTAATGTTACAGGCGATCGGCTGAGCGGTGTGTATGTGTATTTGCGTATATAAAGTACCTACATGTAGTAAGAATTTTCTGAGCCTTCACCTCACCTTAAAAATACAAAAAAACACAAAAAGCCAAATAAAACTTGTAAATCTTGTTTTTCCTCTAAGTTTCCAGAAAATATGTTCTGAGAACGTACGGAAACAAACATACCTCAGTGGCCTTCACTTCTTCTGCTCACAGAAACCACGGACACTCACAAGTGACCTGTACATGCGTGATTTATCTTCAGGAAGCCAGAAGCTCTCAAATTAACTACTTTCAAATTAAGATTGTATCGAAATTCAAACAAGATGTTAAAAGAATACGTGTTGTTCTGTTAACTTACCATTACAGCTCCATTGACCTCGAGTTTCAAGGCAGCCAAGTTCTTTACTGCTCTGAATTAAGATGTGAAATATTTTTTTACAGTGCAACCCGGCTCATAAAAAAAAGAAATAAATAAATAAAAAGAACACGAAGAAATTTTCTCTCCTTCCAGCCCCTGGTCACCGTCCCGTTGTTTTTTTTTTTTCCTCCCTCTGTTGTTGATGACACCCAGATTGTGTGTGTTACGCTTTGATCTTTCTCTCTGTCAGAAGTGCTCTTAATAAATAATGACGAGCTGATTGATTTCAGCCTCTGCGGCTTTTGCACGCGTTTGGTTCCATCTTGTTCTTCGGGGGTTGTTGCAATTTGTCTGTTCAGTAACTCTGTGTTTTTCACTGTGTCTTCTGTGTTCTCTCTCTCTCTCCCCCTGTATGTGTGTGTGTGTGTGTGTGTGTGTGTGTGTGTGTGTGTGTGTGTGTGTGTGTGTGTGTGTGTGTGTAGCATGCGATGATGCTCCCAGTCCTTACACACCATATCCGTTACCACCAGTGTCTGATGCACCTGGATAAGCTCATCGGATATACCTTCAAGGAGCGCTGCCTGCTGCAGGTAAACAAGGCAACGCTGAGAGCAGGACTTGGCAGTATAGCCAAAAATCCCATCACGGCTTAGTTTTCCATATCGATTAATGCTGATAATTAACATTATTCTCAGTTCTGGGTATCCTCACGTGACAAAGAATTCCTGAATATTAGTGTAGCCACTGATCTGGAGGCACAGGTACGATTTCTGGCTAGTGTTAATGTTGGCAGTCTGGCTTCATTCTGTATCTGCCAGCTGGTGAAAAACAAACTATTTCTGACCAAAAAGTAAAAAAAAAAAGTCCTTCCACTTCCAAAATATGTGGTAAGACTTTGTAACAACAGGCCCTGCGACTTTATCTTCATCCGATAGTTCATGTTAATAGTTGAATGGTTTAATTATACAGATCACAGACCAGGTTCTTCAATAAAATACATTTTTGAAGAATTATTATTATTATTATTATTATAGAGAAATATAAATGTGTGTTTCTTTATACCCCAGTTGTTATCCTTTTCAGAAACCTATGTGATATAATGCTACATTAAGTGCTAATAAATGGTACCATTTGAGCGATTAACCATTTACTATGCGACATAATTAAATTGTAAAAACCTAATTTTAGTGTGTTAGCAGTGATTTAGCTGTTTGGTGCTGATTCAAATTCTATAACAGCAAATTTACTTGGTTGTATAAAACAATATTCATTATGTGTAACTTCTGTGTCCTGTTTACAATGCTTGCATATTTACTTAAGTCAATTGTTATAGTTATTTAGTTCATCATTATTAGGTTGTTTTACACTTGTTTTAAACATTAATACTCATTAATTATAGCGTATGATACATTTATAAAGATACACAATATTACTTATTACACTTAAGTATAATAAGTGTATATAAGTAAATAATTTATGAAAAGAACTGCAGTGCATTACGGTGCTTTAATTACATGCATGTCACTACAAGTAACAATTATATAAGAATTAGTGATATTATAACTAGCATTTACTATATATTACTAAATACATTTTTTTTTTTTTTTTTAGACAGGGTCCTCTTATAGCGTTAGTCCTCTTATAGTTACCAAATAGATCATCAGAAGATGGTTTTTCTAAGTCTTTAAACCACAAAATCTCACTCTACAGACACGTAGGCATGTTTGCAACACTTTATTACTGCAATTTCAAAAATTAAAGTAATTATTAGTTGCATTAACTGCAAAACGGTTGGTTGCTGTAGCAAGTGAATGGCTAGACTTCTGTCTCTCCATCTTGAGAGTGAAATACACAATATAAACCTTTATAAATGCTGGATTGATGAGCAATGAGAGGTTTTGTGTCTGTTCATTAGCAATATGATAAATGTGTGGGTTTAAATACATCACTTAGGACTGGACAGGGAACCGAAAGGCTCTGCTTTAATAAATACAGTCTACAGAACATCAAAATGCAAAAACATGAATCTGATAAATGGTGTGCTTGTGATTTTGGGGGCAGTAAAACAGTAAAGTTTTATCATATTATATTAGGCTCAAACTACAAGTTTGGTAAAAATAGAACGCAAGAAACACTACCTAGAGGCAGGTGGACGGAGAGAGAGTTAGATATGAGGGCCAGCTGTGTTTTCGGTAGAGGCAGAGCCGGACAGATGTGTGGCCTGATGGTGCCGTATTGGAAATGATCACAATACGAGCGAGCACAGCTGTTCCAGCCTCGGCTCTGCCTGCATAAATCACTGTTAGAAGAGACTTTTATGAAGATCCATCACATTAAAGCTTCCAAAAGCCAGCGCTAATATCATAAGTCACCTTTCCTCTGAACACTGCGGGCAGGTGGCCTTGAATTGCGCCCACCTGAGGTTTCAGAAAAACTCTTCATCTTCCAGAAATATATATTTTTTTATCACATAGTTCGAGGAAAGAGTGATTAAGAGTATAAAGTGCATCTGCAAAACAGCTCCTGCTGAAAAGTGCCACTCTTCACTGGGAGTCATGTTTTTCTTCTTTGTTCCATCATTCTTAGCGAAATGTTGCAATTCCAGCATAAACCCCAGTTGCGCTGTATTGCAATTTGACCTTGTCCTGAAAATCTCCCAAGCTGCTTGTTTTCTCAGGCTGTTTGGAGACTTTAGAGCCAAGCAGTTCCCTCCACTCCTTATTGAGTGCCGTCAAGCCAATTCCAACTTCTGGCAACTATATGAATAGAATTTCTCCGAGTTTCTTAATGGCTTATTCATGGTATATCTGATTATATCCATTCACCTTGTTGCTGGCCTGCCTCTTTTACCGTGCTCTTCCTCGTGCTCTTCCTCTTTTACCTTTAACTATTCCAGGCGTCATTCTTTTCCACTGATGTGGCTTCTTATGTCTAAAATAAGAGAACTCCAATTTGGTTATCTGGACTTTGAACGAGGCTTGATTTGGTCAAGGATCCTTTTGTTTTCTTTGCTGTCCAAGGTTTTCCAAGTTTTTACCATCAAAATTTTGCCAACAAAAGTTCAAACGCTTCAACGTTTTTCCTGTTTTGTTGTTTTATTGTCCAGTTTTCACTTCCATAAAGAACCACAGAAAGGACCACAACCTGGACACTTCTGATCTTTGGTTTGGGAAACAAGTCACTGCGTTTGAAGATCTTTGCAAGCATCTTCATCCTTTTGCTGAGAGACAATCAGTGTTGTATTTCCTGACCGCTGAATCCTTAGGACACATAATAAATTGCATGCAATACATTCACATCGACGTTATATTCTACTTGGGCAGTTGTTCTAAGTATGTTTTATGCTTTGTATCCTGTGTCCATCTAGTGTCACCAGATCTTCTGAATGATGAGGTGGTTTAGTGGTCAGAATAGGAATACATACATAGCTACATACATACCACAAACAAGCTGTTTTAATACTGTTATATACCAGAACCAGCTTTTCAAACTGTCGTCTACCACGTTTGAGTGGAGCTCACGTTTGGTGAGCTGGCCAGTGTTATGATGTCACTTCAGTAGGCAGCAGTGTTAACTTGCTTGTAGGATAGTTAGTGAGATTTGAAGGATAAAGGATAAACGGACTGGCTTTGGGACAATGTTCTTTAGCATACAATGCCATAGCATTTTTAAAAATTATTTAAAGTGATTAAATGGCTAAAACGTAGCCATGTTAAATCACTGTTACTGTAGCTATGCGTGGTCTTTGTTGTTTTTAATAACTGATGCGATCATGATGTGAACATTATTTTAAGCCAACGTTCGTGTTTGGTGAGGGAAGCCATTCTGTGCGACAGAGGCTGCAGCACGGCTTTATCAGCTTAATACTGTACTGTACATTCACACTAACTAGGTTGTTATTAGTAAATAATGATTAAAAAATGATTAGGTACAATTGACTTATCGTCAATAATGTCACTTATCGTGACTTATTTTATTTACAGTGTCCCTGTAAACATTGTGACTGGAGGCTCCAGAGAGCCTCTAGACAGTGCATAGTTTTCTTGTCAGAAGCTCAACAGTGGACACGCCCACTCATGTCGACAACTTGAAGCGCCTCCTAATGTGAACGTATGCTATTCGGCCGCAGCGCAGCATTGTCCGTATCTCGTGGTGTAGCGCTCCCCTCGTGTGTTATTGCGTAAGTAGGTAAATCAGCAGATCCGCTAAGCAGTAGTTACCGAGTCGGTCATAGCTGGAGCACAAGGAGAAACGGAGCTAAAGGAGAGGAAGTTCAGATAAAGGGACGTTTCGAGCCCGAGGCCTGAGCGGCCTGTCTCGGCCTGATAGCTGAAAAATCAATGAAGCTGATTCACACCAGAACGAGCACTGGATGACCCCAAGTGTGTGTTTGTGTGTGTGGACAGATTAGCATCTTAATCTGTATTTACCACCTTCTCGTACCTCTTAGAAAACGGCACCTTTCCAGGGGAGATCTCACACACACACACACACACACACACACACATACACATACACACACACTCACTCTCTCAATCTCGCTCTCTCTCGCACACTCACTCTCTCTCGCTCTCTCACACACACTGTCCCTCTCTCTCTCGCTCTCTCTCAAACACACACTCTCTCTCTCGCGCGCTCTCTCTCTCTCTCTCTCTCTCTCTTTCTCTCTCTCGCTCTCTCTCACCCACTCTCACTCTCACTTTCTCTCGCTCTCTCGCTCTCTCTAACACACACACACACTCACACTCTCTCTCTCCCGCACGCTCTCTCGCGCTCTCTCTCTCTCTTTCTCTCTCTCTCGCTCTCTCTCACACACTCTCTCTCTCTCTCTCTCTCTCTCTCTCTCTCTCTCTCTCTCTCTCTCTCTCTCTCTCTCTCTCTCTCTCTCTTTCTCTCTCTCGCTCTCTCTCACCCACTCTCACTCTCACTTTCTCTCGCTCTCTCGCTCTCTCTAACACACACACACACTCACACTCTCTCTCTCTCGCACGCTCTCTCGCGCTCTCTCTCTCTCTCTCTCTCTCTCTCTCTCTCTCTCTCTCTCTCTCTCTCTCTCTCTCTCTCTCTCTCTCTCTGCATCAGTGAATCTCCGCTCTCTGCACCAAAAAGCAAAAGCTTTAGTGAAGGCAGAAGATGTGAAAGACATGCACGCGTGGATACAGCCTGCGGATTCTGAATAATTTGGTTCTGCATGTGTGACGCTGGCTTTCAAATATCCTCACTGCTCGCTCGCTCTGTGTGTGTGTGTGTCTCTGAAACTAGACATATCCAAGAATAAAGGCGAGTCATAGATGAGTCAACACATCGTACATAATTAACACTCATGCAGTATTTTGCAGTTTTAAAACAATAGTTTGACACAATCAAAGAAATCAAAGTTGCACCATCACACTCACCCCAAATTCAGTCGATCAGTCAACATATGTTTGTTGTCTGAAGTTTATTTCTTTATTTTATTGTGCACTGTACCACAACGCTGCACACTTGCCTGTTTTTATAGCAGGACAGATTTCAGTGTTGTTTATCAGTGTAACTCTTAAAAATGAAGCTTTTATTTTTATTATCAAATCACTACAAAAGGCAAGACAGGTGTATTTATGTAGCACATTTCATACACAAGGACATGTCGGTGTGCTTTTTCACAAAAAGAACAGCTGAGGCTACGTTCACACCGCAGGTACCAGTGGCCCAAATCTGATTTGCTCACCAAATTCGATTTTTTTGTTTGGCTGTTTACAGTGTCTTTTAAATGTGCAGGCGGAGTGGAGGTGCAGTGCTTGACGCTAAAATTCCCTTTGATGCCATACTTTGAATAGTATCACTGTTGATATGAGTTTCAGTATCAAAGAGGGATCTCCTGTTTATTTTTATTTCTTTTTTTATAAGATTTTCCTTGTGAATGAAACTGAGATTGACATTCATAGGTCAGTTAAAGAGAACTGTTAGTTATATAAACATTTGTTTTATCAGCTCAAGTGTTCTTTAAAAGAAAAACTAGGCAAAATGTACATATTATTATAAAATGTAGCTTTCCTAAGTAGTTACTTATTTAATATAGTTAATGTGTCGCCAGTATGTGCTCTATTATAGAAGTGAACTGTGTTCTGTCAAGCATAATAACATCGCCCTGCAACAAATATGATCACAGTCTATAAAAAAACCTGCTGGATGAGTTTTTTCAGGCCTGATAACTTTTAATGAGTTATCATGAAGCGTAAAAAGTTGCAAATTCGCTTAATTTTCATAACAATGACTGTTCACACCCAATACAGTTGCTTGAAACACTTGCCAACACAAGCTCAAAGACCTTATATTTGTCTTTTCGGTGCAAAACTAAAGTGAGACTCGCGTTCGCTCAGGCAGTACAGAACGACAAGAGAAAAAAACCAGCAGTAAAACCACATCAACGATCGTCATAACCTAGTGCTTAATTTTTAATAAACGCCGGGTGCATTCACCGTCAAAACACAAATATCAAGGCCCTTATTGTGGTTCATTAAGGTTGGCTTAGCATATGCAGGGTACTGGGTCCATCTTTCAAGTGTTTTACCAGCTTGGATGTTTAGCATCCATTAGTTTGTACTGGTCTGTAGCACCTTCTACCAAAGTATGTCCAGGCGGCTTGTCTGCTACCTTATTTGTCAGTCAAGACCACTCACAAAGCTATGAACCGGCTGTAGTTGCCATTTTAGCGAAACATTCTACATTCCAGCATAATAATCTGATCCCAAATGCAAAACATGGTGGTGGTAGTGTCACCGTTTGAAGCTGTTTTGCTGCTCCATGTGTGGTCGGAATATTATGGTAGCCTATAATTTGTGAATGCAAATGTGGGAAATGAGTATTAGTAGCAGTTTTCAGACTTGCATTGATATAATGATATTTTCTACAGTATACCTGTCAAAACCAACTGAGCCAAAGAATTGACAGGTCTGCACTCAACAAGGTAGGCGTGAAAGCAGCCTCAAATAGCAGGATTGTAATCAAGCATTACTGCCTGTGTGGTTTCGAGTTTGTCATTTGCACGTCAGGACATTTATGCATTGAAATGCTTGTGGTGAGGCTCAGATAATCACTCTACAGAATGTAAATAAGTAAAAGTAAAATATAAGAAACAAATTGAAATATATTAAATATGCACAAAATATTGAGAAAGATGCACAAAATATAGAGACAATATACATTTTAAAGTGATTTAAGTGACTCAGTGTTATTGTTCTTTAAAGTGACGTAGTGTTAAGGTGGTGTTGTCCATAGCAGATATGATACGATTTAGTAATAATACTGACCGAGCAACTGAGTGGAATGGTAGTTGGGGAAGGACCTGCAGCATCACAGCTTGTTCAGAAGCCTGAAGGTGACCGCTGTCTGACCGGATCTTTTTGATCTTCCTGAGGCAGCACGACTGGTAGATGTCCTGTAAGGCTGGTAGTTTGTTGCCTATGATGGCTTCTGCCATCCTCACCACTCCTTTAAGGTCCTTGCGGTTACAGGCAGTGCAGCTGCTGTACCAGACAGCGATGCAGCCCGTGAGTAAGCTCTTTATGGTCCATCTATAGAAGTTGGTGAGGATCTGAGGAGGCAGACCAAACTTCCTGAGCCTAGCAAGAAAAAGCGACGCCGACGAGCAGATCTCACAATAGTGTTGGTGTGGAGGGACCAGGTGAGGTCATCAGTGAGGTGTCCGCCAAGGAACTTCACACTACTGACTCTCTCCACTTTGGCTCCATTGATGGATAGGGGAGAGTGACCACCCCTCTGCTGCTTCCTGTAGTCCATGGTCATCTCCTTTGATTTGCTGATGTTGAGACAGAGACTGCTGTCATGGCACCAGTCTGACAGAGTGCTGACCTCGATTCTGTAGGCTGTTTCATCTCAATCAATGATGAGGCCTAGGATGGTGGTGTCAAACTTGAAGATGTTAGACATGTGTTAGGCTACAAAGTCATGTGTACACAGGGAGTACAAGAGGGGGCTGAGCACACATCCCTGGGGAGCCCCTGTGCTCAGAGTCAGTGTGGAAGAGATGTTCCCCACTTTCACCACCTGGGGTCTGCTCATCAGGAAGTCCAGTATCCAGTTGCAGAGATGAGAGTTCAAACCCAAGTCTGTGAGCTTAGGAATGAGTTTGGCAGGGATGACTGTGTTGATTGCTGAGCTGTAATCTATGAACAGCATTCGTACATATGTGTTCTTTCTGTCCAGGTGTGTGAGAGCAGTGTGTATCGTTGGCGTGCAATGGCGTCATGTTTGGATCTGTTGGAGCTTTATGCAAATTGGTGAGGGTCCATGGTGGCTGGAAGTGTTGAGCAGATGTGAGCTTTGACCAGCCGCTCAAAGCAGCACTTCATAGCTGTAGATGTCAGGGCAACAGGGCGGTAGTCATTCAGGCAGGTGACAGATGATTTATTGGGGACTGGAACAATTTTGCTTTCTTTAAAGCACTTGGGCATCACCGACAGTCTTAGGGAGAGGTTAAAGACGTCAGTGAAAACCTCAGCGACCTGGTTGGCACATGCTTTAAGTACATTGCTGTGGACGCCATTGGGACTGTGTGCCTTGCATAGGTTAACTGCCCTTAAGGATCTCACCACCTCAGACAGGGGAATGGCTGGAGTGCAGCTCTCCTCATCTACTGAGAGTTTCTCAGCAGGTGAGGTGTTAGTTGCTTCAAAAGGAATATAACGAGCATTGAGTTCATCTGCAAGTGAGGAGGAAGAGCTCCTATTACAGATCACACCTTCTTTGTAGTCAGTGATGGTGCGCAGGCCCCTCCACGTCTGAGATCAGAGCCAAGATAGTTGAATTCCACTCTGTCCCTGTAGCTCCTTTTGTCACCAGAATTTTAGGCAGCAGCCTGAGCTCTTAGTTTGGCCTCAGCATTGATCCAGGGTTTCTGGTTGGGAAATGATCTGACGTTGATTTTTGGTACAATGTCTCCAGTGCATTTATTGATGTAGCTTGTGATAGAGCTAGTGTATTCTATTCATTGATGTCTGTGCCAGCCGCATCATGGAACATCTTCAAGTCTGTGGATTCAAAGCAGTCCTGAAGTGTGAATATGGCCTCCTCACTCCATTGATAGACTGATCTGAGACCTGGTTTTGCCTGTTTAAGTCTTTGTTTGTATGCGGGAAGGAGAAGAATAGAGGTGTGATCAGCTTTGCCGAAGACAGGGCGGGTGAGGGGTTTCTAACTGTCCTTGATTGCGATGTAGCAGTGGTCAAGAGTCTGTTCACCTCGGGTGGGAAATTTAATGTGCTGGTAGTACTTCGACAGAACCTTCTTCAAGTTTGCCCTGTTAAAATCCCCAACCACAATAAAAGCAGCAGGGTGAACGTTCTCAAGTCCATTAATAGTCACGTACAAAACCTCCAATGCATGTGAGTGGTCTGCCTCAGGTGGGATGTAGATTGTAGTGAAAATGACTAAGCTAAAGTCCCTGGGTGAAAAAAGGGTCAAACTTTGACTATTATGAGTTCAATGTCTGGAGAGCAGTGACTGGAAAGACCTGCTACATTTGTTCCCCATCGAGAGTTCACCATAACACATACCACACCGCCTCTGCCCTTACCAGAGTCCAGAGCTCTGTCCTGGCGGTAGGTGGTGAAGCCGGCCGGTGTGATGCCATTGTTTGGTATTGCTGTGGAGAGCCACATCTCTGTGAGCGCCAAAACGCAGCAGTTTTCGATGTCGCGCTGAAACCTGATCCGTGCGTTCAGCACATCTATTTTGTTCTCCAGCGATTGAACATTTGTGAGCAGAATGCTTGGAGGCGGAGGGCTGAAGCACCTTCTCCTTGTCCTGCATAATATCCCGGTGCGTCTGCCCCCCTTGCGCTTCCTCCTGCTCCGCCAGCACGCGCGGTAACCAAAGAAACAGAGAAGCCGTGAAGGGACAGCCACTCTTTTAAATGTTATTCACTGGGAAAATAAATGACTTTAAAAGGAGCATTTTTGGGCTACTTTGGTGCAGATTTGAATATGTTTTAGAGAGTAAGGTGAGGTTGCTTTTTCCTAGAAGTAGAAGTAATTGATAATTAGTAATTGATTATATTTTTTTTGAGTACATACCCCAACACTCTCAGCCATACAGTTTACACGATGCCAATTGGTGAAGTATAAGTACCTACGTTAGCTTTGTAGCTTCGGTGCAAAACTATAGAAGTAGGTTTGAGACACCACACGTGTCTTCTTGGTTAACTGGGTAAGGGGCAATATTTCCATATTTGCATTTCAACCCAAGATACTCTTTCATTCCAACACAATTATTGGGAGAGGTCATGAGTTACAAGCAGTGCTTTATTAAATCAAATAATCGAGCAGTGTTTGTCCTTTGTGGGAGACTTACTGCAGTGACAGACTCCAAAAGGCTGATGCAACAACTGGCTACATTTCTGTAGTGCGAGTATTACCCCACCCCTGCTGCTTCATCATGCCTCCAGCTCAGGCCTCTTGCACAACCTTCACCAGCTGCTAATACTGTACACCTCATCCCTTTGCTCCACTTATTCTGCTCCCTGGATTCCCGCAAACTTCATCCACTGGCTGAGATCTACACTGTCCAGGAAAATGTCATTTTCTTTATTTACTGACTGATCATTGGTGAAGGCATTCATATTGTTTTTGAATCATTTAATAAGGTTTAAGGCTGTGAGGTTTATATTTGTATGGTTTATATTTAACTTAGAGTTCTTACTTAGATTTCTCTATCAGTATCAGGACTATTAAAAGACGTCACAATGTGCAAACCTACAAATTCTGAGGAGCTGATTAGCTCTCCAGTGGTGTTGATACCCACGGGCGATACCCTGGAAGCGATGCCCAAGCAATGCTCAACCTGAACTAGAATTAACACAAAATCATATTCAGTGGGTGCAATACTAGGAACATTTATATGACCCATCGTCAAAATATTGCAAAAACAATAAAGCAGTTATAAATTCTTAGAGACAGACAGAGAGAGAGAAAATAAGGTCTATAAGTATGACAAGAGCGAGTGTCAGTGGCCCTCTCAAATGGATAAAACATCTTAACTATTAAGGTTTGGCCTTTACCACGTTTGTAAGTGCAAGCCGTGCCTGGGTCAAACTCAGAAAAAGAGTGGTTGATGCTTGTCAGGCTAGAAGTAGTCACAAACAACTTCTGATGAGTTTGGACTTCACCAACGCACTGTCAGGCAGATAAATGCAGCACATTGCGAAGAACCAAAGGATAACATCTAAGGATCTGCAGGCCTCTCCTGCACTGGAAAATGTCAGTGTTGTCCATGTGTCCACCAGCAGGCAAGCACTGAGCAAGAAAAGCATGTTTGGAATGATATTAGGAATTAATTCATTGCTGTCAAGGATGAACATTGCTGACTGTTTTAAAATTCCTGAAGACCCCCTGGGTGAGCCAGAAGAACAGTGGAAAAAAATGTATGTGGACTGAAAGAACAAGAACAGAACGTTTACTGAATAAGAAACATGTTGCTGGGTGAAAACTAAATTCACAAAATTTCAGCATAAGAAGAATTTTGCTTGTTGGGATTGTCATGTCCAGACCTCAATTCTGTAGCGACTTGACCTGAGCGTGGTGTTTGTGCAAGAAAGCCCACCATCGTTATTGAGTTGAAGCAGGAATAGGCCGCTTTGCATACCGTGCCTGTAAGGCCTCTTCTGAAATGTGGAGCATGTGGTGGACACCACAATACACACAGACCCTGGCACTTTATTAGGAACACTACACTAATACTGGGTAGGGCCTCCCTTTGCTCTCAAGAGTCTCAATTCTTCGTG